>NC_090905.1:10231561-10385561 GCF_040956055.1 Brachionichthys hirsutus
CTTTGATACTTTCATGTAACAGTGTTATGTAAATACTGTAAATATCTGTGACTTGTGTGGAAATGTCCTCTCAAAGGTCAACAGGGTGCCACGAATGCCGCTGTTTGCTCACTTTATTTGATGTGGTCAGGGCGACATTGATGTCAGGTCACTTCTCTTTGATTCAGCTGAAAAACAGAAGGATTGTACACACGTTTCATTTTAGCTCTGTAATCGATTATTTTTCTATTTAACTCTTTGCAGTGAAACTAGTCTAGTTCATTAGCTTTAACTATATAACAAAACTAATGGTTTTAAAAATCAATCATGGTGACTAAATTGTACAACACACAACCTGCAACATAAAACTCATTCCAAAAATATATACTTAGTTGCAAAAATATTTATTTTATTTTATTTTACATAGAGCCTTCCTTTTTTCAAACCTCTGTTGCTTAGTATTTATTTCTGTTCATCTATTTTAGCGCTTGAAAAAAACCTGTAATATTGTACATCTCAGTTGAAACACTGGCGCTGTGTGTCCTTAACTTGAATTCCAGCAGGGAGGGGTGTTGTAATGGACACTAGATTTGGAGCGAGGCAGGCATGCAGGGAATGGAACTGGGCTCTTTCATGACTGACAGAAGCCAGTGTGATGACATGTACTTAGGGCACACAAGATGTTTCCCGATGGGCCTGGCTACAGACATTAGGAACGACCCACCTGTGACTCCAACTCAGGCCTGTGGAGGTGAGCTCTGGTGGATGCCCTGACATCCCACTCACTTCTTTCCTGCTTGATACTCTACCACCACCTGGACCCGTGCCCTTGTCACACCAGCCCCGAGCTGAAATATTTGTATAATTCATGAGATCTGCATGACAATTTGTCTGTGATAAATAGTCAAGGTATTTATGAAGTAGCATGGACTGTGGCTATTTAGAGGTTAATGGGGCACTTCACTGACCATGAAGGAAATTAGGAAGGCATATCAGCCGATATCAGCGATTAGCGCACTAAAGAAATGAGAAGGTGGAAGTGCTGGGTGTTGTAAATTGTAAATGTTGTTTGGATTGGCCTGAAAAGGTTAAAAAGGCTGTAGGAATCTTTGTTGTAAGAGAACTCAGAGTCTTCTCTCCATGCTGCTTGTATTAATGAGCTCCGAGTCCTCACACCAAGTCTGGAATTATTTAGAGAATTAGCAACTCAAAACAGTGAACAAGGAAGAATTTCCACGACATCTCAAAATCATGCTTTTGCCAATAAGATGTTCATTCTTTGCACAAATTACAAATTAAATGGTGAACTTCATAAAACCATTAGTCAAAAAAAAAAAAAGTCTGGCTGCTGTTCTATTTCAACTAATTATAGACACTCACCTTAAAACTGTGGCAACTGTGTGGTATAGATCTCAAGGGCTTCAGGTATGAAGATGCATTATACAGATTTTAGAAATGATGGGCTCTTTAGATTCATAATCACTGGTGAACACATTAAAATGAATTAGATGTTTTTTCTGTTTGATTTATCACCTAATAAGCACATAGCAGCAGTCCACAAGATTATTGTTCTGCTTTGTTCTGCTGGTAGTGATACGTATTGAATGGCTTTGCCAAAATCAGAGACAACCAAACACAGAACCTTTCAAATCCTATCTGTTAACTATAAAAAAACATTTTATACATGGACTTATGTCTCCCTTTGACTGCTATGACCACCTGTGTCCTGCCTGTTTCCAGGCTGTGTCTGCTGCCCTTGGAGGTGGGCATAGAAGAGGGTCACAACGAGAAGTTGCAACATGCATTTCTTGCCCCAGCAATCCACTCAGAGATGAATCAAACATCAGGTTCCCACACTGAATATAGGCAAGAGACAAATACTTCAGGAGATGTCAGGCATGATGACCTTTCTGCCCCTTGCTAAGTATTCTCCAGCCTTGCCCACTTTGACAAATCCAAAATCTAAAATGATACAATCATACAGCCAGCACAGAAGCAATTCAGTGTTAGTCAGCATCATACTTAATGAATGCTTAATATGAAGCTACCTCCAGCAGCCAACTGGCTTCACTGGGAAGACTGGGGAAGGCCAAATATCAAAGTCAAAACAACATCCACAATCAAAATGGACCAACAAGGTCCAAAGTTAACCTACCCAACATTCTACAGCACAGTTTCACACTGCAAAATGCAAGTTTCTTTTTTTTTTTTTTTTTTTATTTTATTTTTGCTTTTTTTTATAATAATGTAAATAAATCCCACCCAAACCCACCCCTGTTCACTGTCAATCAAACAACATATTACATTTCACATCAATACAAAACAAGACCTATTGTACTTGAGTCAGCCCAAATATGCTCGATCAAACAGATGGTCACTCCTGGACCTGAGTAGAAGGTTGGTCAAAAAATATTAGAAAGGGCTTCCATACTTTATAAAATTGTTTTTCAGAACCCCTCAAAACAAATCTAATCTTCTCTAGTTTGAGATAGAATAATACATCTTTAATCCACTGTGACACAGTGGGTGGAGCCGCATCCTTCCACTTCAAAAGAATTAAACGTCGTGCCAACAATGTCGAGAAGGCGATTAATTTCTGACCCCCTGCCGGTAGTGCCAAGCCTTCAGTGTCAACCCCAAACAAAAATAATAATGGATTATGTGTTATCCTGATGCTAAATATGGAAGAAAATATATCACAGACACCCCCCCAAAATTGTTGTATCCTGGGACAGAACCAAAACATATGGATCAAAGTGGCATCTGCCGATTTACATCTTTCACAAGTTGGGTCAATTTGAGGGTACATCTTAACCAGTTTTGCTTTGCTAAGATGTGCCCTGTGTACCACTTTAAACTGAATAAGGCAATGTCTTGCACACATGGAGGATGAATGAATGTTCCTTAAGATCTTTTCCCAGTCTACGTCAGAAATACCTTTTTGGAGATCCTGTTCCCAGGACCGCTTGATACCAGCCATTGATGTGGAACTCAGGCGTGAAATCAAAACAAGCATTGCAGAAACAGCCTTTTTCTTGATCGGGTTAAAACACATTATCTCATCAAATGTATCATTTAGAGGTTTAGTAGGGAATCCTGAAATGGAGCCTGAAACAAAATTTCGAATCTGTAAATATCTGAAAAAATGAGAGGCGGGTAAGTTATATTTATTGGTCAACTGTTCAAAAGAGGCAAATGTGTCTTCAATGAATAAGTCTTTTAAAATTATCAGCCCTCGTCTCTGCCAGCCATAAAATGTAGCATCATGCAATGAAGGTGAAAAACAATAATTAAATGCAATTGGGCTTTCCAAACTCATCTTCAAAAGACCAAAATGTTTTCGAAACTGAAAGCAAATTTTGATAGAATTATGGACTATGGGGTTGTCAGACTTCCAGCTGCTTGATAATGGAATTAATGCACCAGCAACAGACGACAACGAAAAAGAACCAAAAGAAAGCTTTTCCATTTCTACCCATGCAGGTCCATTGTCGTCATATTGATGGTGCATCCAGAAAGACAAACAATATAAATTTGAAGCCCAGTAATAGTTCTGAAAATTTGGCAAAGATAGGCCTCCATCTTGTTTTGATTTCTGCAAATGTTCTTTACGCAAGCGTGGCTTCTTACGGTTCCAAAGAAATGATGAAATTATAGAATCCAGTTTCTTGAAATAGGTATTAGGAATGTATACAGGAAGGCTTTGAAACAAGTAGAGATATCTGGGTAGTACGGACATCTTAATCACATTCACTCTCCCAACTAACGACAGGGGGAGAGGTAACCATTTCGACAGATCTTGTTGCGTGTGAAATTGTAGTTTGGAAAAGTTTTCTTTAAAGAGATCACAACATTTTTTAGTCACAGTTATGCCAAGATAGACAAAACTGTGTACAGCAATCTTAAAAGGAACTGTGATTGTGGCTAGTTTGGAGTCAGACATATTTAAAGACAGTAATTCACTTTTGTAGAAATTTAGTTTATAGCCTGACACAGGACCAAATTTATTTAAAAGTTTCAGAATAGAAGGAATTGTTACCTCAGCCCTCGATACGAACAGCAGGAGATCATCGGCATATAGAGATAGTTTATGTTCATTGCCAAAACGTGAAATACCATGAATAGATTGATGGTTCCTAATAGCTATCGCCAAGGGCTCGATAGCTAGCACAAAAAGGAGAGGGCTGAGTGGACAGCCCTGGCGAGTTCCACGGTGAAGGTTGAATGGTTTTGAATAATGGTTATTAGTAAGCACCATGGCTGTGGGGCAGGCATATAATAATTTCACCCAGGACAGGAATGAAGGTCCAACTCCAAACCTACGCAAGGTCTCAAACAGGTAATCCCACTCTACTCTATCGAAGGCCTTCTCCGCGTCCATAGAGAGAAGACACTCGGAGTCTGCTTGGCTAGGTGTATACAGTATATTAAAGAGACGGCGAATACTAAAAAAAGAACGTCTATTCTTAACAAAACCAGTCTGATCAGGGGAAACAATGTTAGGCAGAACTCTTTCCAGTCGATTGGCTAAAACCTTTGCTAATATTTTATAGTCCGAGTTTAAAAGGGAGATCGGCCTATATGACCCGCATTCTAGAAGATTCTTATCCTTTTTGGGAAGGAGTGTTATGCAAGCTTGATTTAAACTATTGGGAAGAATACCTTTATCAAGTGAATCTGTATATAGTGTAGCTAAAACAGGGGTTAATTTTTCAGCAAATGTGGCATAAAACTCACTCGGCAGGCCATCAGGGCCTGGTGAACGGCGAGATTGCAATGATTTAATTGCTGTCATGATCTCCTGCTGTTGTAAAGGTGCATCCAAGGCAGAAATCCCACCTGCTGACATTGTCGGCATTTTTAGGTCTCTGAAAAAATCAGAAATAAGATTAGGATCATTGGCACTATCAGAGCTATACAAATTATTATAGTAACATTGGAAGACATCATTTATCCCTTGCTGGTCCATAACAGTCTCCCCATCTTGGGATATAACCCCCTTAATAGTTTGTTTGGCCCTTGCACATTTCAACTGTCTTGCCAGAGCTTCCCCAGCTTTGTCTCCATGCTCATAAGTGTCACTTCGGTTCTTTAACAGTAAATATTCTATAGAATGTGAAGTTAACCTGTCATATTCTGCACTAAGCTTTAAACGTTCTTTATACAAGTCCTGGGAAGGGTTCTGAGAGAACCTGATATCTAGAGTTTCTAAAGAAATTACACTAGGGTGTATTCAAGAAAGAAAACAGAAAACAAAGAAAGGACCAAAACTACCAAGGCAATAAGACTGGTGATTTCTCCAGTTTGATAAAAATGGCTTATTTGACTCAAGCCACCTCTCTTCCCTGGGTAAAACCTGGACATTGCTGTCCTCAAAGGAGTGTCCTGTGTCTTTCAGGTGCAGGTGGACTGCTGAGTCTTGTCCCGGGGAGTTGTCTCTCCTGTGTTGAGCCATACGCTTGTGGAGCAGTTGTTTGGTCTCCCCAATGTACAGGTCGCTGCGTTCTTCACTGTACTGGACAGCATAGACGACACTGCTCTGTTTGTGTCTAAGTGTTTTGTCTTTCATGTGGACCAACCTCTGTCTCAGGGTGTTGCCAGGTTTGAAGTGTGTGGGAATCTTGTATTTACTGAAAATTCTCTTGAATTTTTCAGAAGCACCAACAATGTATGGGATGACAACGAGTTTCCTTTTGTCTTCCCTCTCCTGTTCCTGGTTGTTTTTGTTCATATATTTGCTGCCCAGTTCGGGCATTTGTCTTTAGAGCTTACTGGATGTGTTTCTGCTCTTTGGCCTTTCGTTCCACTCTGGTAGGGATGTGTTGGGATGGTGATTCAGGGTTCTGATGAGTGGGAATCAAAGAGAAGACACTTGTCGGTGCGGGTGGGTTTTCTGTACACCTCGATGTTGAGGTTTCCATCCATTTCGAGGTACACTGCACAGTCCAAAAAGGGCATTTTAGACTCTTAGGAGACTTAAAAAACCTCCATCAAATGTCATAATGTATTTTTAAAATAATAAATATTAGTATGCATACGCAAACACCACATTTCGGAATATGAAAAATGGCTTTGGTGTGTTGGCAGTGCAGCTTATATTGTAGTAGTAGTAGTAGTAATTTTATTTCAGTCAGTATCTTAACTCAAAAAGAAAGAAATAAAATAAAATGAAACAACAGAACAATGACTAAAAGGGTATTGGCTGAAGTGAAATGGGAAGATGAAGGTGTCTTATAGTTATTGGTATAAAATGGTCCAGCATTGTGGGTTATTTAGGGGCCCCTTTCAGCTGATTTTCTGTGGGGGGCCCAAACATTTGTCTCCTGGTACTACTCCCCTGATCAGTATGAATAACCATTCTTTATTATTTAGAAGGTGCCTTTGTAAAAAATAAAAACGAACAAAAAACAGTCGTACAAGACATTTTTTGTATGCTCCTGATATTTATTGAAATTTACAGTTTTACATGTTTGAAACACGCAATTAAACAAGATGACTGACTGTAATAAGACTAAATGCACTGAGGGGTGCACCTGCACTCCAGGTGGGCTTCAGCTGGTCCCACCAGGTCAACACCCTTGCCAAAGATGCTGTCCAGACTGTCTGTTTGAGAATCTGCAAGAGTGAAAAAGCAAAATTAAACACTGCAAAAGATAAAGAGAGAGATTTCACAGGATTCAGTTTTGCGGACAGGCAGCCTCACCATTAGGCAAACAGTGGTAGCCGACATTTAGGGAGGTAGTCCTGACTGGAACGCATCCAGCCACACAGCGCAGCACAGGCTCAACCGAGTAGCATCGCTCATTCTTCCGGTTCACCAGCTTCACAGATTCAAGATTCATGAAACACCCTGTAAAAATGGTGAAATAGCAGGGTTAGAACAGAAAATATACTTAGCTGAACCGCAACTGAGACCAAATTATTACAATTATTATTAATTGAGTTAATTAAATACTCTTTTTGTGTAAGCCGTACCGGAGCTATCACGGCAGCCCTCTCCAGACAGAACCCAGGAATGAGCAAAGCTGACGGCATTAGTGGCAATGCGTTTGTTGGGTGAAACAAACTCGAATCTGCTTGGACCAGTAGGCTTTCCACAGAGTCCACAGACCCTTTCCTTCATCCAGTCAGTAATTTTAACCTGGAAAAAACAACAACAAAAAATGACAGTATGTGTCACTTCCTGTATGGATACTGAAGAAAATTCACATAAAATTTAAATATAAAGATTCTTTTTTTTTTTTTTACCTTCACTTCTTTAATATCAAACAGGATCTCCTGAAGACCAGATTTCGAGGCAAAGAGACTAAGGCCATCACCATTGCGTGTGATCTGGATGCTTTTTTCTAAAATGAACACAAACTTATGTAAACAATTTGTCCTTCAATGAATTGACTAGCAAGATAAATTTGAATGATTTTTTTGGTTGTAATTATTAACCTTTGATGTTAAAAGGCAGGCTTTGTAACGGGATATCTTCGACTTGGCCGTCGCGTGTAACTTTCAGCTTGAGGCCTTTGTCCTTAACAAGCATGTCGATATCACTGTTTAAAAGCAAATGAAATACATTTGTTCAGTTTTCTTAATTGAATCTTTCTTTGCTTAAATGCTCACATTTAGTTATGAATACCGGTGACATTTACATGTTTCTAATGATCACTTTGATGTGTTTCTGTTCCTGTTCTTGGGTTTTCATCAGTAGGACCATGAATAGTAATTCTTCGCTGGAATCCTGAGACAAAACCTGGTAGCAAGATTCGGGCATGATGTTCGAAAATGTCTTATCGCTAAATGTCGAGATGAAAGTTTCATTCATGGTACACTCAACTGGAGAGGACAGAAGAGATCAATTAATTATTTTATGATCAACCAGACAATTCAGTATCACCCAGTTCCTTGAAATCTGCTTACTCGAATGAGCCTTGTTAACCATGTACATGATCTTGTCAATCCAGGTGCCCTGCAATGTTTGAAGTTCTTTGCCAGTGCGGCCCAATGGCAGAGAAATAGGGAGACCCATACCAGATTCGGACAAAGTTCTCTGTAATATTCAGTTTAAATGGTGAGAAGTCTACAGAGAGAAAATGGGAGGCAGTGTGATGCGCATATCTTCAGTGCATTGATAAAAGCAATAAAACTTCACCCTTGGTGTCTTCAGCTCAAAATCAATACTCGTGTCAGTAGTAGCAGCCAAACTCAGTGTGATCTGATTACGATCATTTTTGGCCTTTGCAAGCTTTAGTCCAGTTCTATCAGCCGATGCTAAAAGATAATCCGCGACCCTGGGAAGACATAAAGGTTAAGGTTATTCTAAAGTCGAATTGATGGTTATCTAATGCAGATGATAGATACAATCACTATACGTCTAGGTGCTGCATACATGACAGAGGCCTGTGTTAAATGTTATATGAAGAGAATGCATGGGAACTGTTTTGCTTTGCAGGTGTTTAGACAACACGAAAATCTGCTTGTGACATTACTTCTTTGCAATGCGCTTCATTTTTTCTGGAAGATTTCCCCAGGTCAGCTTCGCTTGAACTGCTTTGTTGTCACCCACACGACCAGTCACAACAGTGACTTTAGTCTGATATTGTTTGCCTTTAGCTCCCCAGGCAACCCTGGCCTGTGAAAAAAATGAAATTGGTTACATTTTGAAGCATCAAACAAAGTTCGATCGCCTGTTACCAACTAAATTCAAGTCAGTGAATCAAGATCTTTACCACGCTCGTGCTCTCTTTCGGTATCCACCCATCAGCGCACATCATCCAGTCATATTCTTTAGTCAAATTGGCAATACTGAGATGCACGTTGGTTTTGCTTCCAGAAAGGATGATCTGGTATCCTCCAACCTTCACGCCCGCTCTTATAGGACGGATGAGAATGGCCACAGCGGGATCGGGACGCTTGGCCTTAAAATGCAAAGCATACATTGATGTTGATTTTCACCAAGTACACGAGACTGTAATTTGCTTGCTCCGATGGCTTACCTTGTAGATAGTGTGAAAGCTTAAGGTATCACCTTGGCTTGAGGCGTTATCATCCTGCAAAAAAAGGAGCATACTGTATGTTTAGTGTGCTCAGACAGAGTACAATGTGACTGTATGTGGGCTTCATAATACAATTGTATAATAAATGATACCTGGCTTTTGGTGAATTTCATCTCATAGATCGCTTGCTGTAACAAAACAAAAAAAGAGTAGATTAATCCCAGCAATTTTTTTCCCTTTTATGTGCTGAGATATAGAGTTGGCTCACCCTGGACAAGGCACTGGAACAGGAACTGGAACTGGAACTGGAACTGGAACTGGAACGGGAACGGGAACTGGAACGTGAACTTGAACGGGAACTGGAACGGGAACGGGAACTGGAATGGGAACTGGAACGGGAACCGGAGCTGGAATGGGAACTGGAACGGGAACTGGACCTGGAACTGGAACTAGATGGGGAACTGGAATGGGAACTGGAGCTTGAGGAGCTCTTTGAGGGGGAGCTTGAACTGCTGCTAGAGGAGCTGCTGGAACTCTTTGATGACTTGCTGCTGGAGGGTGAATGACTGCTGCTGCTCTTGCTGCTCTTGCTATGGCTATGGCTATGGCCATGGCTATGACTATGGCTATGACGATGGGAGGAGGGGCTGGCTGAAGACTTGGATGACGAATAAGAGGACTTTGATCTGCGCTTAGAGCCAACAGAACGCATGCCAGACTCACTGGTTCTGTTCCCTCCAGGACCTAGGATTCTCTTCAATTTCATCAGCACATTTCCATCCTCCAGTAATTCTTCTTCCTCACACTGGCCAAACCCTTCCACCATCTTTTTGGCTGCTTCATCTCCTACCTGAATTTCTATTTCAATTTTCTCGATGGGTTTATCAGCAGCTGCAATGAAATGAATAACCTGATTAACTTCTTTTTGAGCAACTTTGTACAAAATTACTCCCATCAGTAAGTAATTTCACTTGCCTCGAGTAACTTCAACCAAGACATCATAAGTTCCAAAAACGCCATAGCGTGGTCTGTTCCACATGAACGGTGCAATATGATATTCAAACTTAGTGCATGCGTTGATTCCAAAGCTTGCATGTTGAAAGCAGAATTTCATCTTGGATTCCTTGGGAAGTTCCCGATTCTGGTCATTAGGAACGATTTCAGATGACGCTGACTATAAAACCACAACAGGGGTTACTTCATGAATTCGGAATAGGGTAGATCTAGTTTTAAATGTGAGGAAATTTAACTAGAGAATGAAACTCGCCTTTTCACCAGCCGGAGAGGATGCCAAACCGGAACGCAATGAAGACTTTCCTGTCGGAATCATTCGTGTGAATTTGGGAGCTCCGAGGTCTTCCACATTACTTACAATAGTATAAGTCTCAAGTCTGTTGAAGAAAAAATATATTTGAGAAAACATTTCTAAACTGGGTGATGCATTATGTGGTGACGAAAAAAAGTACATACCGTGCAGATGCAATGTAGTCAATGTCTGTAACAGGCAGGAAGTGAATATTGTAGTTGCCCTTGGTCCTCTGAAGATTTAGTTCAATCTTTGCAGGAGTAACTACATGAACCTTTGCTCTTGTTACCAGGGTAGCCTGAATGAGATCAGTATTCACTCCCATAACTACATAGCTATGCATAGATACACTGCAATGGACAGAAAACATTAACTTCAGGGGTGGCATTTGCTTTTGGTTATGAATACACTGATGTGAAGATGAATTGGTTAATTAGTTGCCATAGAAACTGCAACTGGACTACCTTGGAGAAATAGAAGCCATCATGTTGATATCAGAATTCAAAAGCTCAGATAGATGGAATTTCTCTCGCAGAGGAGGTGACACCTTGGTATTAACTATGGAAAAGAACTTATTTCAGCATCAGAACGCACATTTGCATCTCAGATATGCACACCAGTGGCTCTTACATTTAAGAGAAGCAGCAGCTACTGCAGCAGTGTAGAAACTGAGCTCCATGGGCAGACCAACAGCAGTGGGAAGAATTCGACGAACCTCAGCAACCAGCATTGGTTTTACGAAACGCTTGTCAATACCAGATTTTAGAAACTCCCACAACATATTTCCAGATTTTTCAAGTGCTTTTTCATAAGTAACCTGTAAATTTGAAATAGAAAATTTAGTTTATAATAAAATGACAACGGTCACTGTACAGTTAAAAAACAAAAAGTACTTCACCACAGTCATCATCTCGTTAAAAAAGGTTTGGTCAATGTTTGCAAATGCAATTTCCTGCCCAAGGAACTTCACAGAGGCAGAGGCTAGGGGCTTTCTATTTGGATCAGCAATCCACGCAGTCAGCTGTTGGGAGAAAACAGTTAATGGAACATTCTAGCATTTAAGCACAAAATCAACGTTGAAAAAACAATTATGAAAGTAATACTTTTTGATTAGAAATCTATTTCAAACTTACAGCCTTTATAGCGTCATTCATCTTGCTGACTCTATCACCATGGCCAGGATTTTGGTTGATTTTCAAGAACGCCTCCTGGAGTCCCTCAGATCGTACTCCAACCTGAACAGAAGATGACAAATGTTATTTTGTGGGTTTAACAAAATTGCAAAAACAATAAAATAATTATAATAATAATGATATGATGAAATGCATGGTTTTTTAAAGAAAAATAGAACTTTGAATGTCTTTACAACAGCTATAGCAGCTAAGTTGTCAACATTCATTTAAAAGGGCATCTGCTTCTTCTTTTGCTGGTATAATTGTGTAACGGTGAATGTCTTGATGGACATGTCAGATATTTAAGAACCTTTCACAGTGTTAATTTAGCAACGTAAAAACATTATTGTCATGCCTCAAGAACATCTGCATAAGCTCCTCCCAGGTAGCCGCGAGCTTTGGCCATGATGTTTGTGGGCAGTATAGTTCCATTTTCGTTGATGAAGAAGGCACTCCCAGCTGCACCTGCCAAATAGCTGTCTGTGGGGCAAAATAAGGAAACCATTATTTTTAAACTACAATTTCTTATGCGAAATCAAATTACAATTATCTTAATTCCTTACCCAAATATACATCGCGATAGAGTGCGCTACTGTAGCGGGAGCTCAGTTTCTCCAATTTGGGACTGAGGCGTATCAAAGCAGCATTACAGGCTAAGGCACTGAAATTACATGATTTGAATACATCAGATGAGGTCGCTGACGTGCTTAGATAGCAACAGCCTTAAATACATTATTCAGTTCTTACACTGGGAGAAGGTCAGGGGTAGTGCTATTGGCCAAGGCAGCCATGTGAGTGTAGACAAATCTAGCGACATGAAGGTTGCGCTCCCTATCGATTTTAGCAGCAAGTTTTTCCACCACACCAGATGATGGCTTGGTCTCAAACACTACCATGGCAGCAACCATACGAAGCTCTTCACAGTGGGAATCGTCCATGAATATCTGAAGGACTGCCTCCTGGACCTAGTTCACAAAATGTTATGTTAATAATAAAAAATAAACATTACAAAACAGATCAAAACTGTATTTGCTCCTAATAAAGGAATGGAAATGTATCCTCACCATCCTGGGAAACCTCTTTGCAATGTTCTTCATGGCCAGAACAGCATTAATTTGAATTCTGCGTGGCATAGAACTGGCAGAATCATTAAAGGCTTTGATTTGCTTTTGTAGTGTCTTGAGGCCGAAGGAATGTCCAGTATTACCCAGAGCTTTGAGACCGAGCTCTAGCTTATCATATTCAGCTTCCCTAACAGCCTCCTTGACAAAGTCAAGGATTGGCTGCAGAAGGAACAGAAAAACATTCATGTCACAATGTCTTTAAAACAATTATGTATGATAAACCACAAGTTGAAGCAATACATACACTCAAAAGCTTTTCTGAGCAAGCTGGTTTCTCCACACAGTATTTAGCTACAAGTGTGCCATAGGAAAGCATGAGAGCCCGACGCAGAACTGTGATTTTCATGAATTCCTTGCTTTTGATCAGTTCCTAAGGAATGAAAAAAAAAAAAAAAAATCAGTGCCAAAGTTCTCAATCGCTTACCAATAATGTACTCCAATAAGTGTTTCAAGTTGACTTGCCTTAGTAGCGTCGATGACTTCCAGGTCAACTGTCCCCATGTGAACAGATGTCATCAGAATTGGAATAGCTTCTACAAGAACCTGATAACTAATATCAGAAGGGTTTTCAGAAAGGAGTTTCACCAGGAAACGTATGGCAAATCTAGGGCTAATTGCGGGGACAGCACTCAGGATCCAGGACCTGGCAAAGAGAAATAATCTATCAATAAATGATCTGCAAAAAATAATTCTGTCTCGTCTGCGAAAGAAAGTTGAAATTACCTGTATGCAGGTTTTGCACGATACTTGTCCCACAAAGTCATAATATTCTCCGATCTTTCCTGACGCAGCAGCTGGATGAGCTCAATGAACTTCAGAGGGGCCTCTCTATTTACCGTCACCTCACTGGAGGCCACCAGGGTGTTCAAAAGCTGATCAATCTGCCCGGAAACAAAATATTTAGCATATCTCTAGGATGAATTCAGCAGAAATCGGACTAACATAGAATATTCACTGTATTAGTACCTGATCTTTAAGATTTGTGATCTTCAGAAGCTGGATTGGTGTCTGGAGAAGCTCACTGGCAAACTCATACCGCAGAGATCCACGAGGCATATAGTTATCTTTGCTGAGCTCTATTGGTAGTTCACTGATCTCAAGGAGGGTCAGATTTTGCCTATGACGATACAAAAGCACTACATTAGTCTACATTGTGTCACCTTGAAGTTGGACTATTACTTACAACACTGTTATTTTGCATATCCGTTGCATTTATACCACATACCTAGTATCCATGAGGGAAGCAGCATGCCTGATGTTGACAGGTAAGTACTGGATGCGTTCGGAAGTAATTGCTTGCTGCAGCTGCCACTTGCCTCTGCTTTCGGGTCTCATGATGTAATGAGTGGTAGCAACTCCCTTCAGGGCCTGTCCTCTCTGCATTGACAAAATTCACAGTGTCACCGGCCTCGTTGTGTCCAGGACTGTACTATAATAAAGAGTATGAGGTGAGATTTGTACTTACAGCCAAACATTCACTGCATCGCTCCAGGAAAGCCAAGCCAATGTCCTTAATGATAGACTCCTGGCACTGGTTAAGGTCCTTGGTCTTTATTAACGTGACGTTGCCATCCTGTTCTTCAGTGATGTCATAGTGGGACTGACATGTACCATGAACACCAGACTAATTGGCAAATAATAGAAAAGTGTTACTTTAAATTTTATATTTTCCTGTAATACTTTTTTTCTCTGCAGGTGGAAGTCAATGAAATTAAATATTTGTACCTCTTGTATCTCATAGACATTGTGGTTCTGCTTTACTTTCAGCTGGAGGATGTTAAGGAATCCCCTGTAGATATTCATCAAAGTTTCAGAGACCTTCTCCGGTGCGCGCAACTTGCCGACAACGCCATTGGAATACTCAAACTTGATTGGTATTTTGAGCTGAGGAGCCAGGGCTGAGTTGAGTTTGCTTGCAGAAATGAAAGTGCCTTGGGGCCAGATGTCACTGTACTCAAGGATGTCAGTCTCAACAAACTGTGAACAAGAGTGAGGGTTTGAATTAACACTTAATTTGTTTAAAACATGGAAAATACTTATTTTAGTTCTCATGAAATCATGAAATAATTGTATAATTTGTTTTCTTAAAGGTCCTTACCTTCATCGTTAAGGTGTTACCATTAACGACGCGCAGAAGAACTTTGCTGCTAATATTCACTCCAGTTCGTGCCTGATCCTTCTCTTGAAGGCCAGCCAAAAGATGAGTCTCATATTTGTAGACGTAGGTCTTCCTTTCCTTAAATTCCGGGACTACAATGGTTTACAAGGAAACAAATTATTCAATACATTGTTCATGAAAGTTTGAAACTAACTTTTTATTTTACTTATGTAATGTTGAATTACATTTTTACAATAACAGAATGGCAACTTACATGAGTTGACCTGGTAACCCGCTACAAAATAGGAATGAAATGTTAATTTTGGTTGTCGTCAAGAAAACATTAGATTTTATAAGGAGAAATGAATCATGAAAGAAAAAAAAAGGAAACACTTGGGCATGCTGTTGTTTGAATATATTTAACTTCCAAATCAGTTGACAGAGAACTATAGTCTTCGCGTTCTGTCTGGCTGTTTATCAGCAGAATAATATTAGTAAGTACAGTGGTAATTTTCTTAACAATCATTTCAGTTTTCATGTCACTTGAATCAGTGAAGAATTTGTGCCCAGATTTGCTCTTCTACATGACAATCTTATTAATTTCATTCTACAAAAAGAAACATTGTCATATAAATTATTTATTTTCAAGAGAAATCTAATTTAATTCTAAGTGCAAAAGCACATACTCACCTAGGGCCACAGCTAGAGCAAGTACAAGCACCCTCATGGCTGGTGAATGTGACTAACTGCTACCAGAAGCCTCTTTTTAAAGCCGTTTGGTCAGTGTGTGCTCATCAAAATTTATCATTAACTCAATGTCAGTGTCAATGTCATTTGTATCACCGTGTCCTGTGATAATATCAGAGGACATGTCAAGTTATCTCAAACTGACCCATGACCTGGGACAAATAGACTGTTTTCCCAGATCCAAAAATGTGTTCTCTCCTTTGATGTGAAGAGAAATAATTATGTTTTATTTTATGCAATTATATAATGTCGTGTTACACTACACAACTGTTGAAATTAAAGGATATGATCATTTTACAGACATTATTGGTTATATATAAGGTAAAACACTATCAGTTACCACAATGGACTGCAAACTATAAATACTGAGACAAGCAGAAGAAAGTATGATTTCAAACACCCTACAAGGACTACGCTTAAACAAATGTGTGTGTCAGTGGCTGGTGTGAAATATTGGAACTCAATATTGTGCGCAATTTATATGCATGTACAAAAAAATAATGTGAGTACAGTTATTGAAGTTGTTGGTACTTGGTGTATAATTTATATGTTGTAAGACGGTGAAAGGCCATTTAATGTGGTTTTTTTTAAATAAAAATGGGGTCGGAGTTCATCAGTAATTTTCTTCTTCCTGCTCCTTTTTTTTTTTTCATTGTTATTTTGTATTAATGTGTTGTGTTTTGTATCATTGTTGCTGCATGAGAGAAGCGAAAGAATAAATAAAATGAAAATGAAATGAAATGTTGCACAATTAAAATATTTACCTATTAACTTTTCATTATTCACATTGCTAGATAGTAATATCTAAAATGGAATTTACATGTCTTATTATTGAATGAATGAATAAATTAAATAATGAATAAAAATTTTTACTTTTTTAAAATCACTGAGGAGATGATAACGCTTAATATATTTTTTACAGTAAAATATTTTAAATTAAATATAAGACAAGAAAAAGTAGATGGGCTGTTCTGTTCTTTCAATAGAATGTCACTGTTTCATGTCAACTTAATCTAGAAAATGTTGACTCTCCAGTGGAAAGGGTCCAACACGTGGTTTATGCAACATTCATGGTCACGACTGTTGAAATTGGAAATCAGACAGTGTCAAATCATGATGAATGTGATAAAGATGGTGCGTTTTTCAACTAAAAAACAGATTCATGTCCAGCAAATAAGAACTTATGACACATCATAATTAAAATACATTTTATTCATAATGTCATTGTATGTCCGAATGTCAGGCACACATTTGATATTGCCAGGAAAAAAGTTAAACCACGATGAGCAGATTTAGTAGGCTAATAGTTTAGTTATCAAAACTGTACTTAACCATTACATACATAAACTAATTGTTGCTTATTTCTAAAACCCTTTCATTCCCGAAACAAGATTTGATGTCTGTTTTAACAGCTTTAAAGCTGTAAGACAGCAATGATGAGATTATGTTAAATAAATCCAAGTCGATGTTTTTTTAACAGCTTTAAAGCTGTAACACAGCAATGATGAGATCATGTTAAATAAATCCAAGTCGATTTTTTCCTTATTTAGTCTACCATAATTATTAAATAGCCATAAGAAAAATATATGGTCTTGACTAAAGCAAAATAAGATAATTTAAATATAAAATAAATGGTCACAAAATTATTGATGCCTTGAAAATCTTCAGATAATTCCTAATCAAATATTTGGTGTGCAAATATTTCCCTGCATAAACTCTCCCTTTGTTTCAGATTTTGCAAAATGTGCTCACACTTCAGAGAAAGATGACGTTATGCCATTAATTGTTCAATCAGATGAGGTTTAGAAATAGTGAAGCATTCACTTTATCCCCTCCTGTTTATTTATCTTCAAGCAAACTCTACAGTCTCAATATAATACAGAATATAACAGGCAGTGCTGTAGGATATGATCATGTACATTTACTTCATTGCAAACATGAAGGACTTGAGTATTTCATTTTATGATATTTTAGACTTTTCTTCTATATTTCAATTCCCTTAATTTGTTTGTTTCAATTAAATGTCTTTTTTTTTGTCTTTACCTTGTCTGCATATAATCTCAAAAATGACAACATTTATAAACTGGATGATCTTAATATGTTTTAACAATATGAAGAATGGTCTTTATGATGGCAAGCCACAAATTACACTTTTAAAAAGAGTAGTGCCCTTCTTCTGACCCCTGCATAGTATAATTTATAATATACTAAGTGCAGAACATTGTTTTAATTGTAGAAACTACATTTATCTTTCTGCATCCTTCAACTTTACTCACAAAATCCATGTGATGTTTGGTCATTCTTGAAAACTGGAACAAGTTCAAATCAAATGGTCAGCCATCCTGCTTTTTTTTAAGTAACTCATATTTACCTTTCCACAAATAATAGTACAACTTTAGTGTAATAGTGCAGAATATGTGTATAGATTAACATTTGTTAATAATATTATATATAATATTGGATTATATTGTTCTGCTTTTATATATAATATATATAATATTTTTCTGATATTGTTTTATATATTTATTTTTTTATCATATTCTACTACTCTCATACTACCTTTTATTGTACATGGATTATGTGTTAATAAGGATAACAACAGATATTTATTCTAAAGTCCTCTATTTCTGAGGGGGGGGGGGGGGTTGGAGCCTATTCCAGGAAAAACGAAATGGTGCCCTCTTGGACAGGATGCCAGCTCATCACAGGACTGATGTAGAATCACACAACTCTTCACACGCACATTCACGCTTTATGGCAATTCAGACTCAATAATTCATCTACTTTAAATTTAGGTCTCCCCTTAGATTGTATCCCCCCATCGGATCATGATAAGTAATAACATCAACGGATTCTGTATTCAGATGATTATGGAAGAGGATTATAATTATTTTCAACTATTTATTCAAACTTCTAATAATAAAGTGAAAACTTAATGTACATGCGGGCCCCTCACGTAGTACTTCAGGTAAGATCATAATACTGCTGCATCTGTTAAAAATGATAACGCTGCAGGTAGTGATGGGTTAATGATACACATTACACAAACTGTGTCGACACTGTATTGACACTGTGTTGGTCACTCAATAGTGTCCTCTGCTGTAGATCTAAAATCATTGCGGGTAAAAAAAAAATTGAAAAAAAAGATGGAAAAACTTGCATGCTGTAAACCCACCCTTAGCCTGTGAAATAATATTTAATCTTTATTCAATTGCTAGTCTCTTACTTAAACTATGATCATCTTTGTATAATAATTGTCTCAATTTGTTCGCTGAGTGAAGTTGTTGATGCAGGGTTCAAATTCTGCTTGTTTGTGTAAATGCTCAAGTGTTGGCATGTAAATTATAGCAAATTTGTATGTAATAAAATTCAGAGTTAAAATGTTTATGTGGGATTTTGTTAACCAAAGTGTTCAATCATATGAAATAACACAATAAAAATGGATTCATTCACACATTTCCGAGAACGATCCATGAATGGGAGCAAAGCGGAAATCCCGTCGGCACAGCGACAGCAAAGCCGCAACAAGTCGATACATTTTGTTACATTTTGTCGCGGCACATCCGGACGACACAACTCCTGTATCCGGTCACGTGGGTTTCTGTTAACTTCCGCTTACAACTAACATGTCCTGGTTTCTCCTAGTGTTGTCGTCGACATTCCTGGTATGCAGGGCCGACCTCTGTCCGTGCGAGAGCCCGGAGCTCTGCCACCAAATCCGGGAGGAGAGAGACTTCGAGGTGACGTTGTCGAATCGACAGATCGATAATCAAAAACACTGCCTGCCCTCGTGGCTCTTGTTTGGTGTCGTTGAACCCTCATATGAAACACATAACATAATCAAGCACATTTTGAGCACAGAGTCAATTGTTTAAATGCCTTCTGGTAATCTTTTGCGATCGATAAGACGGCTATGGCTTATGGTGTAAAGGGAAAGTGTTCATGAAGGAACAACAAACAAAACAGTGAGTTACGATCAATCGATCACAAATACATAATAAAAATTCATTATAATCGATATATGTATGGTGATACTTGGGGTGCACCGATTGTAGTTTTCAGGCCGATCACCAATTAGAAATACACCTCACCTGCCCATTATGGACACCCCAAATATTCAAAATTAAATAAAAACATCATTTTAAAATGAATACCATTTTGATAAACGACAGACAAATATATTGATATGGCCATTAAATTGTAAAATAAGGTAATATTATTATGAAATAGCTTTTTATTATTCTTTAATATCTAATTATTATTATTATTTCATTATAATTAAACATTTCATAATGATTATTTTAACAATGCTATCCTTTTTAAAATAATGACTTTATTTTCCAAGATTTTATGACATAAAGAACGTTTTTACAAAGTCATTCTGCTGAAAAACGACATTATGAAATAAAAAGGGCATTGTGGAAGCTCCTGACATAATTTCCCTATGATATTATTAAAGTATTCTGATTATGATTGAACTAAAATCTATACATTTTCCAATAACTTGTTGTGTTTTTGATTGTGATGCAAATGTGAAATGGGTTAATTAATATATACAAGCTAAGAATATCGACCGAACTTCGAGTAAAATACAATGAGAAATTTCAAAAAGTATTTTCCGTTGCGACTTTATCACATCGATAAAAGATATCCATCGATTGGCTGGTGAATGATCAGATAATCCACTTTAAGTTTTTTAGCCAACACTCGAGTGCTGTGCTTTTAGCATCTCACCACAATAATTATAAAATCAGACTATAGTTTGATCTTGTGATAAACTTTACATTTTGACATTTTACGCGCTGGACTATATGATTGATTGGCTAATTTAAATAGGAGCAGTGAATCTCGTGTGTTTGTGTTTCTTTCAGGTGTTTGTGTTTGACGTGGGTGGAAAGACATGGAAGTCCTACAACTGGAACATGATAACAACCGTAGCCACGTTTGGACAATATGACGCTGAACTTATGTGTCACGCTCACTCTAAAGGTGCACGCGTTGTCCTCAAAGGTAGAGCACATGTCTCACTTCTTTACAGTCTGAATAGCTGTGGTTGAATAGGACCGTTTCCCTTCCTGGCAGCAGCTCAGTCCAAAATCTGAAGATACACCCACAAATATGTGCCTGTTGTTGTAAATGCTCCCACTTTTTCCTCATTTCTTCAAATTTCACTAAGGTGTAAAGTAATTTCCTGATGATGATGATGATGAATATATTTATTAGATAGAATGTTAGAGTAAAAGTACAGTCAAACAGTAGCATGTATTACAGTACAAGTACAGTCAAACATCCTGTCTAAGAGGAGCATTTCAAAAAAGCCCTTGCGTTCTTGTTTCCGTTCAAAGTCCTTCGTACATAAATCATCGACATTTAACAATACCAATAAAACTAGTATTAGATTACTCAACGTGCTCCTTACATTTTGGCTACTTCTACTACTTCTTTGGTTCTCCAACTTCCTCAGCATCTACTATGGATGAATTGGTGAGTCTAAATTGTCCTCAGGTTGGACACCGCTAGGATAAGCTTCAGCGCCGTTCGACCCCAGTGATTTAAAAAAGAAGAAAAAGAATGGATGTCTGTACTTCCTTATAATTCTGTTGATGTCTTTTTCCTTCATGGTGGGAAAAGGTGACGTTCCCGTCCCCTACATTGTGGATCAAGACAACAGGACAGCGTGGATTACAGAGAAGGTCAAATTGGCCAAGTCTCAATTTATGGATGGGCTCAACATTGATATTGAGCAGCCAGTCGAGCAGGGCTCACCAGAGTACCAGGCTCTGACAGACCTGGTCAGAGAGTCCACTGAGGCCTTCCACAGGGAGATCCCAGGTTCCCAGGTAAAGAACATCCTGCGACATGGTTTGGCTGCCCCGCTTCCTTTTTTCATATAAAAATCTCAAGCAGCTATAGCACCTAAAGTGGAACTAAAATACGTGGACAATTGTAAGCCTCTTCTCGACCGTGTTATATATTGAAGATCATCTCACTGATTCTTTTTTTTTATCTGATCCTGATCTCCAGGTCTCTTTTGATGTCGCCTGGTCACCAGAATGTATCGACAAGCGCTGCTACGATTATGTTGCCATCGCGGAGTCCTGCGACCTGTTGTTTGTGATGTCCTATGACGAACAGAGCCAGATGATTGGTGACTGTACGGCAAAGGCAAACGCCCCACTCTCCCAAACACTTAATGGTTAGCTCTCCAGTCGTTTGTTTATTTAGTCAGAATCATCTTTTCGATGCAGGACATCTTTGACAATGTTAAAAATCTCTTATCTTTAAGGTTATGAACAGTATTTGAATTTGACAATCAAGCCGACGAAGTTAGTGATGGGGTTGCCATGGTACGGCTACGACTATCCATGCCTCAACCTCTCACAGGTAGGATATTATTCATTCAAATCTAGACAGTGAAAAAGTGGGTTATTGAATCTCTCATTGGATAACGCTGGTGAGGTCCTTCATATCCCAAATTCCCCTCCGGAGAGTCCCAGGTTTTCCTTTGTGGATCAATTAAGTACAGTAATACCTTATTGGCCCTGCGATGAACTGGCGGCTTGTCCAGGGTGTCCCCTGCCTCTCGCCCATTGACTGCTGGGATTGGCTCCGGCTTGGCCTGCGACCCGATAACGGAATAAGCGGTTAGAAAATGAATTGGAATGAAATACCTTATTGACAAACGAGTATAATTCGTTCCTGGACCGAGCTCGTAACTCAAATGTGTGTGTGTGACATTTTATTCTGTAATTGTACTTTACACGTACACACTGTATTGTTTACGGTGTTTTAGTTTCTCCTGTGCACGGCATTTTACCTCTGAGTTGTAAACAGGGTGATGCTTTAACTTGTCATATTGCACCATCTAATGGTCATTTCACTTGGTTAATACATAACGACCGACCTTTAAACCCGATGACGCCCATCAGCTTCAGTAAAACATCTTCATCATCATTATCACCCCCCCCCCCCCCTGCATGGCTGCAAACACCAATGTTCCATCTCAGAATAAATTGGAAGTAAACGATGCCGCTGCCGTTTTATATTTACAATCCTTTCATTTGGCTGCACACGATTCTGTCTTTCAGCTATCTTGTCTTATTTTCCCCTACCAGGAGGGAATATGTTCTATAGCTAAAGTTCCTTTCCGTGGGGCCCCCTGCAGCGATGCAGCTGGAAAACAGAAAACGTACAAATGGATCACGAAGCAGGTCAATACGTCGTTGTCCGGCAGGCTCTGGGACGACAAGCAGAAGGCCCCTTACTTCAATTACAAGGTACATTCTCCTGGTTTTATAGTTTGTATTGCAGCCGTGTTTGGCTGAGTGTTTTAATGGTTAGCAAAGTAAGCCCTTATTTTATGGATTATTTGTCTTTCTTCTATGTTCAGGCTTGACTGTTGTATGTAGTTTATTACGACTCGACAAACCAGGCAGGCATTTCAAGCAGGGGTTGTTTATTCAGAGTGTTGGCTCCGACTGCCACGGCGTCACTTCCCAAACAAAACGGCTCACTCCGTAGAAACGGCAATAAATTGCTCCCCGTTGAATGCCTTGGTGGTCGGTCTTAAATTCTTTTCGCACAATCCGCATCGTCGCTCTCATTTTGTCATCTGCATCTTGGATTTCCACAGGACTCAAACGGACACATTCATCAGGTTTGGTATGACGACCCACAAAGCATTTGTCCCAAGGCGAACTATGTGAAGTCTAACGGTTTGAGGGGCATCGGCATGTGGAATGGCAACATCCTGGACTACAGTGATGAACCTGTCGCCAAGCAACAGACCGCAGTGATGTGGAATGTACTCTTAGGATGCTAGCTGGGGTACAGTTACCATTCCTGTAGAAACGAATGTAACTTCTGGGTATATTGCTTTTTATCGTATTAAATGAGCGCGGTGGGGGGTAATTTCCTTCTGGAAATATTTGCACTGCCCAGGCTGTTATGGCTTTTATTGCCATTGTCTGTGACTGTAGTTACAGCTCTGACATTACATTGCACTGTGTCTGAAATAAGCGTGATTCTTTTAGACAATGTCAAGTACACGACACCGTATTTTTGATTTCCCATTCATGAGCTCACTGTGATTTTATGTGCTTTGTATTTATAAAGAAAAAATGTGCTGAATTTTTCAATCATGTAACCAATTAAAGATATTGGGATTATTTCTTTCTCCTTCTGCAACAATTCAATGCCTGAAAATTTGGAGAGTCATTACTATCTACATTAAGAAATGACACGACACGTTTCATTCCCTCTCCTGAGACATGCAGCCTGCAGGCCTGCATGGAAAGCAGCGACTCCCCAGCTCTGCCTGCTGACTGTTAGATGGCAGCGCCTTGGACTTGTGTTCCGTCTCTTGTGGCACCAGCATGAGACAACTGGTTCTTCTGGGCCAGCTCAGCCTTCAGGGCCCTCAGCTCTGTGGCGGCCTGATTCCTCAACTATACACAGCACATGCGTTAGAAAATGACCATGGTTTCATTACATAACACACTAGCATGAAGATAGCATATGGTGCAGTGTTTCATTTACCTTTATCTCTGTTACCAGCTTCATTTTAGCATCCTCTATCTTCTTCTTGAAGTTGTCAATCTCATAGGTTTCTGTCATGATCTGAATGATGAGCTCATTCTGAAATTCAATTTGAAGGTTGAAAAAAAGATCTGAATATGTTTCTGTATCCACAACGGTGTAGCTTTGACCCTAGGTCTGTTTCAATATAGCGTCTCTAGTGCAGAAAGAGATTCTTGTTCTTTCTGGCTCACTTGTAAATAGTGAGATTAAAATTTAGCCATAATATTAACATCTGTCACATTAAATCAAAATTTATATTGTGAAAAAGATCTATCATCATTTCTAATTGTCAGTCAGAGCATCCGAGGTCTTCAAGACTCCAAACTTCAGCTGTCAAAAGAATATGAATACAAACTTTTCTTTGTCAATGCAGTAGAAACCCCCCAAAATGACTTAGGGTTTACCTTTATGGAAGACCTGCCTTGTCGTCTTGGCTTCCCTCTGTTGTCTCTGGCCTGGAGCTGGTGCAAGAGTTTGTTATAAAATGTCTCTAACTCATCCATCAATGTTTGCAGATTTTCCTCCAAGGGTGTTGTGGCCTTCTTGGTTTCAAAATATTTCTTTTTCCAACCATCTCGTGCTGTTCAAAAGTTCAGAAACGTCATTTGACCATAATTGATTTCCATGTATCAAGGTCAGAGTCAGCTTAACAGTATGTTAAAGGTTATGGTGGCATTTCTTGGGGGTCACAGGTTGTTTGCACCTATAATAATCATTTACAATAATCCTCCGTGAGATTTTCTTTGTCTTACCTTGGGTCCTGCGGTGTCTGTTTTGAGACAACAAGTCTTTTCCTTTTCTCAGCAGCTCCTGCCTCATCCACTCCAGCTGCTTTCTCTGATCCCTGATCAGCTTGATTTCCTCAATCAGTTCCTCTCCTGAAACAAACAATCCCTTTCAGTCGTAATAAAAAGAAATGAATAAGGTAATACCAATGATTATTCATCTTCCGCATGTGGCCTGCTTACTGTTCGTGTGAGCTGAGTGCGTATCTGCATGGGGCGAGGTTTGGTCTGCAGGCAGCGACGGGGACACTGGGTTTTCTGTCACCTTAAAATAAGCAATAAATACAAAAGTCTTCCTCTCACTGGACTTTGAATATCTCTGTATATACAGCTCTGTGTCCACCCAAGACCTCACACACGGCACTACGGCCACACCCAGAGTAGAATTTGGAGAAAATTATACAGTACACTGAAAATGATCCGTTGTAATTTAGGCGTGTGATGCTGTAATTACTTCACTTGTTGGGTTATCGTTGGGCTTCGGTTGATTTTTTGAATTCCCAAGTCTGCAAACAAACACACAATTAGAACATCCACCAGCAGCAGTACTCACAGTCACTGCCAAGTACAAGTACTGCACTCGTCATTGCTTCAGCTTGGTGCCCAAGCTGCACACGACCTGTCTGTGAGAGAGAAGCCTGAATCTCCTTCCTCCATAGATGGGGCTCCTGAATCTCTGACTGCTCTGTTCGGTCTGTGGTGCTTCTCCTTCTCCCTGCACGCTTCTGCCGGCCCCTGAAACTCCTTCACCAGAGCTGAAGAAGCTTCATGTTGTTGTACAGCTGGAGATATAAAGAACCCCAAGAGCCGATGTGTAAGAGCCAGAAGGTTGGCATTAAAAATGAATGGCACAAAAAAATGGAAAGGGATTATTTTCATGGCTGAAATATATATATTATTTGTGCTTGAACACAAGTTTTTAGAAAAAAGAATTTGGGGGTTTTCAGTGAAGATTTGCTTAGAAAAATATCTGGTCAGTAAAAATGAGTGACAAAAACTCTTCCAAAACATGATCACTATTAGCAAGCTTTAAGTTAAGATAAACAACCTGCACAAAATAATTTATGCACAAGAGTGGAGGACACAGTTTTTGTTGCAGAACAAAAGTTTCATGTTGTACTTTTACTTTTTCCTTTATTCTGTGGAACAGACTGCGCTGCCCTTCGGTTGTGAGGCTGCTCTGGACAACGTTCCTGCACTGCCCATTTTAACTTTTTAGAAGAGAGACACGCTTCTTCATTTTCTCCTTCTGCCTCTGAAGTACTAAAGCATTGCTCTTCATCGTCCTCCTCTTCCTCTTCTTCCAGGCTCCGAGTAGGAGGTGGCTGATGGGAACATTTGGGGATGAGTGGGAATTTAATAGGCCCCTTTGTTCCTGCTGGCTTGTCGCAAGTCTCAGGAGGGTGGTAATGGGGCTGGTGGTCTGAGGAGCTGCTGCTGGCATCTGCAGTAAAGGACTGGGAGTCAGCACTGCTGCTGTTCTCCACGATGGGCAGCAGGTAAAGCTCCGGCTGCGGGGCCTGAAGACAAGTGATAACAGGGCGTTAGCGACAAAATATTGACATATAATGCAGCACTACAAGTAAGACTAAGAGACAAAGGACACGAGGCAAGAACCTTACAATTTGACAGTAAATATGGTTTATAGGCATTTAGATTAAAAGAAGAAAATACAGCTATACTGTAGAATATTTATATTTTATTGGTGTAAAACTGTGCCAAAGACTTTAAGCAGGAAACTGTTGAATGTTAATATAGAACATGGATTCTACATACATATGGTGGAGCGAATGTTTTCACTTTCAGATCCCTCTCCTGTTTGCTCTTGACCTGTAATAATAAAAAACACACACACGCGCACACACACACTTGACACTTTTTTTTACTGCTTGGCGGAGCTCAACCAGCAAAAGAGAACCACAATCAACAGCCAGCTGCACTCACCAGTGCCAAACTACGGCCAACACATTTCAGGAAGGAGAATTTTTTGACGTTCCTCTCAGAACAGAGAAGGTGTCCCAGATTGCGCCTCAGAGTTTTCAGGGTGACATCAGGATCGACCCTTGCATCACAGTGATGAAAACAAGATCTTGAGAAAACTCAACCCTAACAACAAATAATAATAATAAAGATCTCATTACAAGATTTAACAGGAGATAATGCAGGAGAAAGATGGTGAAACAGTTTCTCGCCAGTTTTTCAGTGGATTCTAGTCACCTGTCACAGTTTAAACTCTGTGGACACTAATTATTCGCTGAGGAGCTTCAATTCATTTAATAAATTAGGATTTAACACAGGAAAACTTACATATTCTGCACTCTAATTTTACTAAGTAATTGATAACTATTGTAAGTTAGTAAGTACTAAATTGCACTACTTACATGCTGAAACACTAATGTATCACTTTGAAAGTATATTCTCTGTCTGTTATTCTTTTATTTGTATTTAAATGTGTTTGTTATACGAAGGAATGTTTTAGAATGCAGTATATATATTTTTTCTTTAATTGTAGTATGGAACGCTTTACTCCTTATCAATAATGATAAAATCTCAAAGCAACAAGGTCAGTATCTTTTCACATCATAAACTTAAATCCTTTGCATTTCTCTATAATATACATTTTCATCCATGGATTTTAATGTCCTGAAACAACTGATAGATTTAAAGTATTTTTACCTGATGAAGCCAGCAGATATGAAGTTCTCAATGGCTTCAGCAGGGATCTTATTGAGCTTCACATTCCACTGGTCATCTGGCACATACAGTACATGTAGCTCCACAAACTAAACCCACACAACAACAAACCAAATATAAAATATCCATGAAAACAGTCACGGTTTTTAGCTTTTTAGTGCTGAATAGTACCTTGCAACTGGTCGGTCTTCCTTCCTCAGGATATCGGCCTGACTTACGGGACAGGTCCATCATCATCCCCCTCAGTTTAAGAAGGCACAAATGGACAGGGGCTAGGTCCCCTTTCAGCTTGTGTGCAGGAAGCCTTTTCTTGCCATAAAGGCGGGGACTGTAAAGAATCAGTCTGGTGTCATCAAACACAGCCCGTCATTCAGCAGTTCCTTTATGCGAGTGCCGGCAGTGGTTGCTCTGGTGCTGACGATAATTGCTCCAGGAAGAGGCATCTGTGGCTATCAGTCACTAGCCTGCAAGTTTAATCCATTGTGCACATATGTTCGGTTACTATACTTGGTATTTTGTGTGTTTAAATTAATTTAATTAATTCGATTTAATGTGAAATAGTTAAGTGAGGCTAATGAAGTTTTAGTAGGTGGACATTGTATAATTTTCCTCATCATTTGCTTTCATAATGTTTATTTTACAAGTTCTGCATTTGAAAGTACAGTAGTCTTTTCCTATTACTAAGTCTGAAACTGAGACATGCGTTTACATACTTTTACCACTAGAGGTCGTAATTCGTATAGGTTTTACGCTGTTACATTCAAGAAATTGGAAGTCTTTCCTTTTCCTGAGTTAAAGGCCAGCCAATATTTTAATGGCGCGGTCAAATGACGGACAATTTCATAGAACCAAACCACGCTTTGGTCTCCACTTAGGTGCAGTACAAGGATTGAAATCATCCACAAAGAACATGAATATTCAGCATGAAGTCCATTTGTACAAATGTCGGTAACTCTTTGGATAGTAACCAAGACTGTCTCTGTCCACTGTTCATTTCAAAGTTGGAACTTTCTCCTGCAGGCATCCATCTCGTGGCGCTGGAAACAGAAAAAGTATTATTTGCTTCGCAGAAAACTTACATTTTACATATAATGGAAGAAAGACAAAAACATATTACTGAATTGATTGAGTGAAATGCAACAAGGCAAAAACATCGAATCTAAAAATTTTAATAAGACGATCATGTTTTGCTGTAAATCCAATTACGAGGGGAAGGAGCTGCTTGGGGGAGGTTTGTCTCTGTACTTTTCTAGTTCAAAATACAACCATGGAAATGGAACACTGAGTAAAAGAAAAATCTATTGATCAGTTCCATTTGCGACTGCTTGCGTGTACAAAGTTTCACAAACATTTTTAACTTTTGAGTTAAATGTACGACGCAGTGACATCGCTCCTTGTCTCACTCCTGGGAGTGCTCAAAGACTCACCTTCAAGACCCACTCGTACTCTCCAAACTTTGAGTCAAAGGTGCCTTTCTGCAGAGAGCGGAGTTTGAGGGTGAATCGGGGTCCCAGCTCTTGAATGCCAACTTTCTTCTCATTCTTGAAGATGTACCTTGATAGAATAGATTGTTCATTTAGCCTCCTAAATTAAAGTCAAACCTCGGTAAACACATTGGAGGAAGGGGGGGGGGGTTATATTCCATGGAATCAAGGTCACTTAAAAGTCTCACATTGAAAACACTCACCTGTGGAACCTGAAAAAGATGAAGTCTCTCTGGTTGTGGAAGGTGGCGACCTGTCGACCAACAAACTGTGGGTCTTGTGGGAAGAGCGCAGCGAACAGCCGGCCGATGCTGTGGCCCAGACGTGTGGAGAAGTTATTGAGAATCACCTCTGGAGAGTGTTCGGTCGGATCTTTGCCTCGTCTCTGCAAAGAAGAATCGCTGCAGTTATGACGGGAGCAGACGCTGCGGCGCTTAGAGTTGCTAAAGAATAGCATCATGGAATAAAATCAACATTCCCAATCATGAATCGACTGTCATAATTTTATCTCTGAGGCTAAACTTTATTAAAGTTCTTCTTGGACCGGAGTTTTAGATGCTACGCACTTCCTCTTAGATCTACATGTACTGCTTCAAATCCAATTATGTTTGTCCTTTTTGTGTGTAAAATTAAGAAAAACAAACAGAGATTTGTGTTTAAAGCAAACAATCGACCCACCTTCATCTCCTTGCGCAGTCGAACGTTGCTGACTTTGAAGTGCGCCGTCGGCCCATCGGGTAGATGACAGAGAACCAAACCATCTTCATGCCCGGGTTAAGGGATGGACATTCAAGCTTAACATCACATTTTCAGTGTTTCGCTGTTCCACAACTTTAGCAAATCCATCTTTACTGTACTTTCGTCTGGTAAACTTGGTCTCTATCCTCCATAAAAGATTCAAAACTGCACAGCTTTACTCAAGTCTGAATAATTCCATATCCAAATCACCACAAGGGCATCAATACTGGATAACATTGCGCATCCTCCTCCTGACATAGCTGGCTCTGAGGATACTGGGCACTTTGCGATCCTCGTTGATGACCATGAGGTAGGTGAAGTTCCTGGCAACACACTGGGGAATGACCCTCTTCAGGGCCAAACCTCTTCTGTAGTACACATGGGCGTTTGGGATCACTGTGGCCAGCTGTTGACAAAACTTCACTGTCCTCTGCAATAAATACATACAGAAAACAACCAATGAGCTAAGGAGGAGGAAAATAATGAAGGAGAAATCCTTTTCTGCAGCCTCCAGTTCATACTCGGAGGTAAATGCCAAAATGTTTGTTGCAGGAACTATTCTATCGCCCAATAATCCAATCAGACTGGAGAGGTTATTCTACACAAGACCATTGTCAGGCTCCCTTTGCCTCTTCATCCCGACAGTGATCGACGCATTGGAATCCTGACCCACTCCTGATATGGGGAAAAACAACATAAAGCAAAAAAGACAAGCAGCAGCCACCCACGCCTCTGGGTCTGTCTGATGTTGTGATGAGCACTTTCGGGTTTGTCAGCTTGTTGAAATATGCAGAGAACTCATCGGTTCCCTCATCAAATGCAACCTGTTTGGCAGAAGCACAAAAATTACTGCAAATCTATTTCAAATAAAATCAGATGCAACCGAAAGTGGTTCCTACCTCTTCGTCTTCGGGGTCAACCGTTGTCTCATCGTACACCCTCTGGTTTTCTATTGTCTTTGGGACCTCTTTTGGAGGTGCCTTCAGTAGCAACAGAATACATTTAAACAATAGACTCCAAATACAAACATCTTCATTAACTGTCTTTGACAGATAATGTCAACAGAAAGAATATAAAAAAAGAAAACTCACCTTGTCCCCTAAAGCAGCCCTTTCTTTTTTCTTCTTTTTCTTCAGCTGCATCTTTTGCTGAAATATGAAGACACATCCATCACCTTATTGATCAATGTGGAGATTGCTTCTTTATATTCACAGACAACAACATGGAATACACCGTTCTTTGAATTAAATACCATCACTTTTGGAAACAATGAGAAAACCTTTCTATTTATCTATAGTTTGGGCTGGTTTCAGGATAATTGGATATTTTAGTCACACTTGACTGATCTTTGTTTGCAGTCTTGGGTTTGGAAGCAGAACTTTAAGGGAAGTAACCATGACAAAGGATGACTAGTACCTTATTAAAATAAACCATCCATATGAAAACACAAAGATATGGGACACCAATAAAAGGTTGCTATGTCAGAATGACGACATGCATATGGTGCTATGATGTCAGAATGACGACATGCATATGGTGCTATGATGTCAGAATGACGACATGCATATGGTGCTATGATGAATATGCCCAGTTTCTGATCCTGAGTGATATCGTAGCTCTGAAATGACTTGTAATGAGCACCAACCAAACCAAACCAAACTGTATCAACCACTTATGACACCTGAAAGATTATAATGGTTTTGGTGCTGTTGTAATTTGTCAGACCTGAACTTAATAACAGAGGTATAAATATTAAATGCCGAACTGTCGCATGAGACTGTGTGTGCAGTAAAGTGCAGTTTACTACGACGAACGTCTCTACCTTTCTTTTGTCCTGCTTCAGTTTCATGAACATGACGTGTCTTCGCTGTTTATTTTTGATTTCGGATACACTGAAGCTGGGGGGAAAGGCCGATGCTGGAGGCTCTAGCGTCTCCATCTTCACCTCCTCCTCGTTCTTAACTCCGTTTCCTCCTTCAGTCCCCTCCTGGGTGGCTCTCCTCTTCTTCGACATCTTATTTGTCTTTTTCTTTCTTTTGGTTTCTTGACTCAGAGGAACTTCTGTAATGTCCATTTTCTGTCCCTCTTATTTTTCCTTCTCACGTGCATCACACAGGGAAACTGTATCTTCACTTCCGGAGTGAGTTAGGGTGTTGGTGGAAACATGGGGACACCTAGTGGTGAGGAGGAGAAAGAGCAGAGACAAATAAGAATAAACAAAATAAAAATCCTAATAACATTTCTATAAAATGCAGTGGACATTAAGTTGTCTTTCAAAAGTACACACGGGGAAATTCAACATGTAAATAATCAGGTAATAAAACACTATGTGGTAAATTGGCTGAAGGATTAGTGTATTGTTACACTCATTTTGGGAATGTTCTGTCATACAACTATTTTGGTCGAGTATTTTCTTCTTTAACTGACTGCGACATTGCCCCTAAGAGAGATTTGTTCGGGTGCAATAAAGCAAACACAGAAACTTTCCACAGCAACCGAGACAGTGATGTGCGGTGGGGTTCGTGTCTGGTGAGGCACAGTCAGATTTACAAATAAATGAACAAACAGCTTATTCATCATTTGATTGGCAACATTTAACGTGTTTTGTTTAAAAATTCGTACCAGCATTTTTTACATATTGTCACAAACCTGGCTCATCAGTTTATGACAAAACGGGGAGACCACACATAATCTGCGTATCTACAAAATATTTAATGAAATTATATGACATGAAATTATTCAACTCTGCGTATCAGTGTGCGTGCAGCGTTGAATGTGTGTGGATGCGTGTGTGTTGATCAGTTAAAGTTTAACTGATGTTTATCTGTTAAACACATGTTGTGAGACGCGTCTGTGCGTGGGTGAGGGGGCGTGCCCGCGTCCAGCTGGGGCTGCGCCGAGAGAGAGAGAGAGAGAACGGAGCGGAACGGAACGGAACGGCAGAGATATGCCAGCGATGGAGGAAAAGCTGGCCTTCATTTGACAGTTTATGTTCTCCAGAACATAAAATCCCACACTGTGTGTTGCTTCTTGGGATTTTATTGTTGTTTATTTCATTATACAAATGCAAAAAAAAAATGTTTTGGAAAAGATTTAATAGCCCAATTTGAGATCTTTAATGTAGAAATCTGTCAGCCGAGGACAAATCCTCATACATATGGGTGGAGAGATGGGCTAGATTCAACCCAGGTCATTTATATTAGTTCACGCAAACACACTATCCATCTGTTCCTGGCCCCTCTGTCAAATTTAGAACCCAATGTGGCCCGCGAGTCTAGTTTGAAATTATACGATTTTATCAGGAATAATTTCTCTTTTATGACTTTATTAACTTTTTCCCTGTTTAACGCAAGTTTAAAATTTAAACATTCGTGATTTTTCTTCTGATTTTCATTCCAAAGGAGAGAGAGGAAATGTCGAAGATCTAACATTACTCACAAATATAAGGATATTAAAGCAATGCGCAGGAGGACCCAATTTGACTGGATGTGTTAATGAATGTGCACGTCATTCCAAGCGCAATAATAACCATAAGGATTATTAGTGGATCTCAAAGTGGAATGTCTTTGTTCCCTTGCACTCTGCTGCTTGAACCGGTTTGTAAAAGTGCTAATGACAAATGCAACTATTGCTTTTAATGACAACTGCCTTGAGGCGTTTGTCGTTACCACACGGAAGAAACATTGTAGAACAATATGGATTTTAGAATGTAATGGTGATTCAACTGAAAAGAACAGTTCAAGAATATCTTTGTGTGGATTAAGGTCAAGGTCAAGTTTGTTATGATGTGTGCCTTAAGCCGTGGGCCTTCTCACGATTTTATTATGCTCGCATAATGACAATAAAGTATCTTGAATCTTGAATCTTGAATCTTGAAGGTTTCTTGGGTGACAGGCAAAAAAGTTGACGGTGGCGCAGGTGGTTGAGCGGGTAGTCATATGATCGAGAGGTTGGCGGTTTGATTCCTGGCTCAGGCACATGTGTACACTGTCGTTGTGTCCTTAGGCAAGACACCTCACCCACATTGCCTGTGCAAATGAGTGCGCGATTGAATGTCAGTGTCAGGAGGAATGATGGCTGAGACTGGCAGCCTCATGTTGCACACTTCAAACACACTCACCTTACCAAGTATGGAGTGAATGAATAATGTACATACCATGTAGAGTGTCTTTGAGTACCCAGAAAAGTGCTATATAAAATCAATGCAAAAAAAAAAAAAAAGCCCAGTTTGTGCGAGGAGAACTGAAGCTGTTTTCGTACGTTCTTTATTGACTAATACTCCCGTGCGTGGCTTTACAGCAAGACCGTCAATTGGAACCCGGAACTCAAGCATGCGCAGTAGGAACTACGGCAGCTGGAGAGAGTCGTGATGACTATCTCCGTTTCTGGCCCCCTGAAAGGTGAATTTTTAGGGCCGTTTTGAATGAGGCCAAAGAGGTGCATGTTTTTAGGGCAGGAGTCAAACAGTTCCACCCTTGGGTGGCTGTATTATAAAAAGATGATTTATCCATGATAGTCCTATAAGAGGGGGTAATCAGGTTGTTGTTTGAGCTCCCTCTAGTGTTGTGGCTGTGGGTGTCACTAAATCTTTGGAGGTGTTTGTTCATGTATGCGGGGATTGAGGGGACTGAGGGCAGAGCTGCATTGACTATTTTAAATGCCATTGTTAAATTTGTATTGTTAATTGTGGATGATTTATGTACAAAGGACTTTCAACGGAAACAAGACCGCAAGGGCTTTTTTGAAATGCTCCTCTTAGACAGAATGTTTGACTTTATTTGTACTGTAATACATGCTACTGTGTGACTGTACTTGTACTCTAACATTCTATCTAATAAATATATTCATCATCATCAATCCTATTTTGAGTTGTTTAACCCTGTCTTCTACCCTGAGCCATTTTAGGCTAGCAAAATGTCCAGGAAGAAGGTGGGTCATGGGCCCCAGATTGAGGAAGTTTGGAGCCTCGTTTTCAGGGACATTTTGATGTTTGAATACCAGGAGAGGGGCTGAACGAGGGCTCCAGCAAGAGTCAGGAGAGCACTTTTGTTGACAAAAGACATTCTGCCCAAAAATCTTTTTGACTTTTTTGATCACCTTAGTTGCCATACTATCGCCAGACAGGTATTTGTCAAGAACACAGCCCAAATAGGTAATCTCTTCTTTGCTGGAGATTACTGTATTATCGACTGTGACCTTGAAATCATCAACATTTATCTCACTTAGAGAGTGTCTTGACCCAAAAAGAATAGATTCTGTTTTACCAAGGTGTAGTGACAGTTTGTTATCAGTAAGCCAAGTACGGATTTTGGGGACCTCAGAGCTGACAGCTTCCTCAACCTGCACTTTGTCCTTTCCCGAAATCAGGAGTGCTGAGTCATCGGCAAACAGGAACAATTTGCAGTTACAGGTAGCACTCATGTCGTAAATATATAGGAGGAACAGTAACGGCCCTAGAATGCTTCCATTGTAATTATGTCACAATGAAGCTTGACTGTCTGTGAAGATTCTCAGTTATCCAGGTCATGATAGAGCTCTGTGCTGAATAAAGTTAAGTGAAGGTGTAGAAAAAGCTTGACGATGTTTGGCCTCTCATCCGAGAGGCTTCTCCAGTACCGAAAGTCTTGTGGGGGCATTCCACAAATCATTATGGGAGTTGTGAAGGTAATTATGTCACAATGAAAATCATTGAACCCCAGTTACATTGGGCTTCAAGACAGCCAGACATAAGCTGAATGGCGTAGTTCAGTGCAGTGATGACCACCCAGACTTCAATCACTCCACAAGTGGACAGCGTGACACGGGAGATCAGATGCCTCAGGTCAGGACTCTGCAGGTCATCTGCCTCCTGAAGGACAATGACCATTCGTTTGAAGATAGCAGAGTGCACATCATGGAGGACAGATGGTTTGAGAGAGTGGCTAAAGAAGCCATCCCGCAAAAATCAAACCAAATTGTCGTGTATGGCTTCATCTGCATCGCAAAGCAGCTCGTTGAATGGCTGCGATGTGAGGAAATGCGTAAGAACCACACATGTCGACATTCAGACTTCATTCATTCAGCCTTGAAGATGAGATGATGACAGTCGTGCAGCCACTTATCAGTAGTTGCGGGTTGCAGGTGTTGCTGGAGCCTATCTCAGCTGACTACGGGAGAGAGACATGGTGCACCCTGGACGAGACGTCAGCTAATCGCACCACACCAAAGACAAAGATGGAATCAGACCTTCTTGCTGTGAGACAACAGTGCTACAAACTGTAATGTATTATCCCTAAGCATATTAGGTGAAAGGATGCAGGTCTTGCTCTGAATGTTATTCCTTTTTTAGCATATTTGTGCCATTTGTTTGGAGGGAAAGCTCTGCCTTATTGCCACTCTCAGAGTGAGCATCTGTACCTGCTGTTGCACAGCAACCTTACATGTCATTGGAGACACACAAATGATTTAGAATTTTAGATGACCTAATTATTCTAAAACATGCACCGACAATCATGTGACAGCTTTTATTTTATTTTATTTTATGTTTATTTGTCAGGAGCCATACATCAGCATTACATCAATAGACATTACAACACGTGTAAAGTTTATGAGGAGATGCTTAGCATAAAGGATTTATAGACAGAGCTAATTAGCAATCACTCCATCACCAATTAAAACAAACTGCAAACCCTGACTATAAAGTTTATTTTGTTGTACATCTGTTTGACATGCCTTGTATTAAGCAGTGTTTTCACTCAATGAAACCACAATGCATTCATGTCTGCTCAAGATCAGCTATTCAGTGAAAGAGGAATGAATGAACAAATGATTGACGTTTTCACATCACAGGTAAAAAACGATACCGGTATAACTGTATTTCAATTGTTGTTTATTTGTATAACCCTAGGCTGCAGAAAGACAAAGTGCAGAAAAACAGGCTGAACATCAAACTTGGTGTCATCCAAAGTGCAAAGTTAGACCAGTTTCTACACAAAGTGCTCCCTCTCTCACTGCGCACTGGAGACTGTTGCCAGACAGCACATGAAAGACAGGAAGATACCATGACTGCTTCAAATCAGGTATTTATTTGTTATGCCATGAGTGAGATTCTTTTTGAAGAATACCTTTAATGATTTAACACAAGAGTTTATTTATTTCGGGGTCAATCATGGTGCACAGCAATAACCTGCTGACCTAAGCTCTCATGTCTAATTAGAATAAATATATATGTCTAAATCAAGAGATTGTTTTAATTCATGTTGTAAAATAAAATATAACCAGTGGTGGAGTGATTAATTTCATATGTCTTATCATTTGATAGACTATATTGAGACTTATTTTCTGTTTTCCTCTTGTAGAAACTTAAATTAAATTTGAATGAAATTATTTAAAATGATAAGACACTTATCTAAATGATGTAGGCCCTATTGTAAAAGTAGCCTGTGCGCCGATGTGATTACAACTAGCTAAATATATTGTCATAGAATAAAACACCTGTTTACATCACTGCAACATGATGCACCATGATGCGTTTTGTTAGAATAGAATATTTTCATTGCAGATTGGATCTACAATATGCTGCTCCGTCTGGTGCTTATGTACAACATAAAATACAAGTAATAGAAGAAGAAAACAACACACATTGAAAGTGATAAACAGTGCATGCAGATATATTGTCCAGTACTTTGCATACAGTAGTAGCATACATTAGTTATTGCACATGAAGTCGGGGAGGCGGCGGTATTGCACATGGTGAGTAGTTATGTTGTTTAGTGCTGGTTGTTGTTCAGAGCGCTGACGGCCTTCTGGAAAAACATGTCCCTGAGTCTGTTTGTCCTGCTCTTGTGCAACCTGTAGCTCTGTCCTGAGGGTAACAGGGTGAACAAGTTGTGTCCAGGGTGTGAAGAGTCTCTGAAAATCTTGTGATTTTATTTCACAAACTGCACACAGAATGTGGAGTTTGTGAGAACCGGCTACGGCAAGAACACGGTGAAGGTGCTGGTCATCAGGAGACAGGGGAGCCACCATTGCATCATTGAGCTGAAAGCTGACGTGGAGCTCACACTCAGATCACGCAAGGACTATCTGACTGGAGACAATTCAGACATCATTCCCACCGATACCATCAAGAACACCCTTCATGCCCTGGCCAAGCTCAAGGGGGTAGGATGAGGTCATACAAATTGTGGAACCATTCACAACTTTGCTATCACTCCATCGACAGCCATGTCTGCTTGTAGGAATTTGAATGATTTAAATGCAGGAGAATCAAGTTTTAGATATTTTAGATAAATTTGCCGCAAATAAGCCAAAAATAGTCAACAGGATTACTGGAAACAAAGTATTTCTCCTCATTGTTCTTCTTAAGGTCAATTTAGTTGTGCTGACTAGAGCTCATGAACACAATTGTAATGGGATCTTGCTTTGTTAAACAAAATAAAAAGAAGTTTTTCAGTCACTGAAATATAATTATTTAGCCACACTTCACTGCAAAGATGTGAATTGATCAAATACAATCGACCTGCTGACTTTTGTTTTACTCTGAACCTCTTTTGCATTCCCACTCAGCTGTCAGATATCATTTCTATTCATGTTCTCTCTTGTTTGCAATGCATCTCCATACAATGTGTATCTGTTCAGGTAAAGACCATCGAACAGTTTTCCCTGGATATCTGTCATCACTTCCTGACCTCTTTCAACCATGTGCTGAGGGCCAGTGTTCATATGGAGGAGGCCCCATGGAGGAGGCTAAGGAAGGTACAATTCAACTTTCATTCAACATTTTGATGTAAAAAACTTAGTTAAATGATATATATATATATACATTAAAACAGGGGTTTTTACATATTTTTCATAGTTTTTCTTTTCTCAGAATGGCGTAGAGCATGCACATGCTTTTATCCACTGTCCAGAAGCTGTTCGTTTCTGTGATGTTGAGCAGAATCTAAGCGGTGAGCCCAACAGCATGCAGACATGCTTTTACGTCACCCTATAGTTTAAAATGCATTTGCGTAACTTCATTCGTCAGAATTCTGGCTTGATTCTCAGAGTTCATGCAGTATAATGAAGCTCATCATTATTCTTGTTTAAAAAATATATATGTGAAATTATTTTTTTCATTGTGATGTAAATAGATATTAAGGATTGTAGTCATAATAAAACCCTTACAATGTAGGATTTTAGCAATCACATCTGTATGCTAAGATGCTTCCTTATGATTTTTGTTTTGACCCATGCAGGCATCCCCACGGTTCACAGTGGGGTAAAGGACATGAAGGTGCTGAAGACCACCCAGTCCGGGTTTGAGGGTTTCCTCCGAGACCGCTTTACTACTCTACAGGAGGCCAAAGACAGGTGTTTCTGCACCGCTGTGTATGCAAGGTGGCGCTACAACAAGATCCAGGATGTGGATTTTGATGCTGCATGGTACTTATCAATTTAAGTTGTGAGGAACACTGAATTAATTTTCACTTGTAGGTATGCATTTGATGTAGCCAGAGAAGGATTACTCACACAAAACCGACCAAATACCACTCATTTCAAAGTACTGCGCATCAAACTCTAAAGTCCAATGACATGAATTCTTCATCCTTGCAGGAATCGTGTGAAGGACATGATTATTGATAGATTTGCTGGCCCCTACGATCTTGGAGAGTACTCACCGTCTGTGCAGAACACCCTTTATGAAACACAGGTTCTGGTGCTGGAAAAAGTTCGTGAGGTAAATAAAAGTTCAAAAAATCTATCATAGTCATGACATGAGTACTTCCAACACATATTGATGATATAAAAATTATAAGCGTAAATACAACTAAAATGCATAAGTCTGCTGGATCCCTGTTCTGCTTGGGAAAAAAAGCAGTGATCAAGCTCCCTCTAAGGGCACATCAATTCGAGAAAATGGAATGCAGAATCCATCTGTAAGGAAATGTCATGAACTACATATACTTATATAATATGTAATTAATTTAGCATCTAGTAGAACCATATTAAATTAAATTAGGATACATTTAATAGGAGACATCACAAATAAATGTACGGTAATTATCTCTTCCAGGTGGAAGAAATAGAGATAGTGATGCCCAACCAGCATTACTTCACGATTGACATGACAAAACTGGGCCTCATGAACAAAGATGAGGTAAGTTTTGTGAATAAAACTCATCTTTACAGGTAGCACTCATGTCATGAACTTATTGGGTTACGACTTGTACCCCCCCCCCCCCCCCCCCACAGGTTCTTCTTCCAATGGATAACCCCTCAGGAAATATCACAGGAATATTGCGAAGAAAACAGAAAGCAAAGCTGTGAAGAAATCCTGCCATGTCAAAACAGTTTGAGAAAAATACTTTCGCAAAAATAAATATTTGCCTAACATGATAAAACTAGAAAAGCACTCAGAGAGCAGACCACTGCCGAGCAGCTCATTCCCCTCATAATTAGATTTACACCATCCACATGGGGATCTGGATCATCACCAGAAGTTCTAAATTGTTCTTGGTATCTTTATACACCAACCATGGAAAGTAAAAGTGAATCAAAGTTGATGTGTATGTTTAACAGATTTTTGAATCCGTAAATGCGGTTTTCAATGTTAATATGTAATATTTTTTCCTAACGTCATTCTGGATCCGATCAATGTGAATTTGGTGGTGAGATAGAGGCCCCCACCCAACATCTGTCAATAATCAACTGAGATACTGAGGAACAAATTTTGAAGCTCCATTGACTGAAATGTTAACAAAAATTTCAAAGTGATCCAGAGTCAAGGATCTCCTTCTTGATCACCAAAACATAATCTTCTGTTCCTTGCAAGAGTCCCGACACGTGCAAATCCAGAACGTTTTTATTTATCTTGCTAACGGACAGACAGACAGACCAACGACGGTGATTACATAACTTCCGCCTCACCTCTATAACCGTAACTATATGGGCTGGGAATTATCATTAAAAAAATCTATCAATAAATAAGTATTGTTCTTTGGTGAGAAAAGAGCACCATTTATTGCAAATCTTTGAAAGATATCAACTCTCCAGTGTTTTGTTGTACATAAAGTATACTGTACATTGGTCATACACACTTCAGTTGTCATTGCGACAATGCCGAAAGCACCACAGGTAAAAAAAACATTATATATACAGTATACACACATTTTTATCAAGAGCCTTGAGCCTGTAAGTGCACAGGAACAAAAGCTCCTTGTGTCTGGGAAAACAAAACGGGTCGTTGTTACATGCTAAGGACTCATCTACTTCAAGCATTAAAATGATTTTCTGAATGTATTAAAGAGTTTAGGTGTGACAAAACATAGTTTAACTGTACATATCTTATTTTAAAATACTTCTTATTTCACAAACATTGGTTGATTAATTTTGCAAACAAGCTCAAACACACACATCAAACCCAATTTTCTTTACCATTTAAAAATAAAACAAAAATAAACATCTCAAACAACAGAAATCAGAACGGCCGAAAGGGTTAACAGCCGAGGGCTTTTTTGGGGGTCCACACTGACACAAACATACAGCATTCAAATCACATTTGAGATGCCACTGTTGCCAGACGAGTCTTTGCGAAGCAGCAGCTAACCTGGGGTCTCCCGACATCATGATTGTCACTGAGGTGGGTTCATTGATGCCCTGCGATGCTATGAGGCACTGGTCTTCAGGTGTTGGGTCTGCAGCGGCTTCACATGATACTCATAGATTTTCAGTGCAGGGCCAAGCTTTATCGACAGCCCCGTCAAGACGTCGTTGCGCGTCATCAGGAGGAGGGACTTGCCATCGATCTCCTGTCAGGTGGAGAGAAAAATATTTGACTTGACATTCTAGAAATGCTTTCATGCAGTGAGAAGAATTGTGAGCAGGAACAGCACTCTGACCTGATCCTGAAAAGCTGTGGCTTGCTCCTCAAATCCTGTTGCTTTAAAGTAATTGACAACATCGGCAACCCCCCAGTTGGCGGGGTCTGGTAGCTGACCATTCTCCACTGGACTGCAGGGACAAAGCGTGAACGGATTTATCAGAATGTAACGCCACAGTAAAGAATATTTCGCGTCAATAGGATACGATACCTTTTGGCGTCAACAGAGCCATTTGCCTTGTCTTCCATGCTGGCTGTCAGCATGTAAAATAAAAAAAATGACCATCGAATTAGAACAGCGTGACAGAATATAGACTCAGTACGAACAAGAAGTCTCAGCTTATGTTGTTCGTACATTATTTTATAAAATAAGATAACAATTTATACTTTTTTGAAGAATTAATTTACGCATGAGTATGAAGGGTTGGAACGTTTACACAAAAAGTGAGCTGTGGCCACTTTCAAGTAGAGCCACAGCAGGCAGCAAGAAGTCAGCCATTAATTAAAGTGACCATCTTACGATCAGTAACGTTTCATCAAGTTCGCATCCGATGTCTTCCCCCGGAGAACTCAGTGTGTTAGCAGCTCAAACGCCATCATCACGGTCTTCGCCACAGTAAAAGAGAATACAGGAGATGAAACAGTAATCATTCACAAGACCGCGCACAGCTGAAAAAACAAAGCTAAAGCTAGGACACAGCTGCGGTCACAACTAATCAATACATTTTTTTAAGGTAAAAAAAAATGCAATCCCGTACAGCAACATATTTATATTTTCATTAAGACGTATGACCATAGCAAACAGTTCATCGTTGCATCCTCGTCCTTCGCGTTAAGCTAACGTTAACAGTGACACTTAGCCGGATTCGCTAATTCAAAATTTAAGTTACCTTATTACAAACGATTCCTGCTTGAAAAACCACAGTGCGTCTAAAGTATAAACGTATTTTGGGTAACAGCACGTTATCTCGTCACTGCAATATTGTTAAAAAATTAAGGACAGCGACATTAATTTGATAAAAATCAAGATTTACTCAAGTAAAGCCAACTAGCCCGTCTTCGTCGATTTAGCTTTTTTTTTCGCCCATGTGACAGCAGAGAATCCTGGGTAGTGAAGTCTTTGTCAACACCATTTGTAGTTCAGCATCAAATGCCACTTGCTGAACATTGCTACATAAAACGAAAATATATATTTTCACGTTGAATAAGAAACATTTAAAGCTTTAAATAGAAATAATTTATTATAGTGGCATATCATTTGTTACACAAAATCTGCTACAGCAAAGCATATTCCCCTTGCAAATACAATTAAATATGGGTGGAAAAAACGCGTAGCCTTGTAAATGTGTAAAATATCACACAAACTAAATGTATCTATACTGACTAACTATGAAGAACCAATATACTGATTTCTTTAATTCAAGAGGGTGAGTTGACTCGGGAAAAGTGTCATTTACATCAAATATGACAAACATTATTACACACATGACCAATAAAAGACAAAATAGAACAGGAAAGTTGTAGGTACGTTTACACACAGGCTGGAGTCCCGGGTGCTAAATCTCAAAGGTCGCTGATTCTGCAATTACATTCTAATTGATTCCCTTTTATTTGGAAAAATTCTTAAGCAAGTAAATAAACAAGAACAAAACATGTTAGATAAAATGCCTCAATTTTAAATATGCATGAAAGGCCTCAGGAGAAATACACTTCTAAATAAGCTAATTATTTCTATAAGTGGTTGATTTCTCACAGGGGCTAATGTCGGACAAAATAAATAATCTAATTATGTCATTGTAACACTTTGTGTCGCATATATACTGACAACTGTTTGTTTAACATGTACATTTATTCGACACCTCATAAGGAACAATTGTACCATTTGAAATTTAATTAGGGCTAAATAAAATGTTATTTCATGTGCTTAATATATAAAAAGGTTAAATTCTAGACATTATCAGTATATAGTGCATCATACCTGGAAAAAATAAAAGCATTTAGTCCCCATACATTTTTATATTGGCCATCTAAGACTGTTGAACTTGAGCAATATGTGAAGTAATGATCCAAACTTCAGAAGGCGTGGGGTCTTGAATTGAAAAACTGTAAAAAAATGCAGTTGTCTCAACAATGACAATACTTAGAGTTGTACGGGAAAAAAAATGAGTGTCCAACCTGCAGAAATATCCTTGCACTCTGACCTCTACAGAGACAAACTTCCCCTCTGCATCTGAAATCAAGGAATGAGGCCTGACATCTAGAAGTTCAACAAGAGGACAGCTGGGCCTTGGAGGCATTTAATCTTAGACACACATATGCTATGTCATTTATTAAATACACACGCTAACAAGTCACACAAGTGAGGACTTTGCAGAGGCAGGGACTACCGGTACATTTCAGCAACAAGGACAGCGGACCTGTCAGATTGAATGTTTTTATCAAGAGGATAAAATATGTATTACATGTATGTGGAGACAATAACGTAACAGTGTGGGAAAAATGTTACTTTAAGTTTTACTTTTGGCCTTACTCCTTTCCAATATCTGTAATATTTTTGTCCTTAACATTCTCTAGTCTAACTGACCTGAATTTTGTGAGGAAGAATGAGCAAAGAAAGCTCAGTTACAGTGCATACATTCTTCATAATAATTATCCAAAGAGACAGCAAGCTACAGCTGAGGTAAATACATGCTGCAACCAAATAGTGACAATTGAATACTCTAAGGTTGTGATATGTCAGTCTTCTGTTATTGTGTCATGATTAATCATTAATTTGTTTTAATCTCATGGGATTTCACACTGACAATAACTCCCAAATCAATGTACAATGTACAGCTAAGCTTGACGTGACCCTGCTGTACATATGTATGTAACATGCAAAAGTAAAAAAAGAAAGAACAACAATCAAATATACAATTACACAATGACTTTCAAGTGCTTTGATGAAGCTCAAGCATAAAAAGCCCAAACAAAACAAACAAAAAACAGATGAGCAAACTGTCCATGTCACAAACACTGCTTTGCCTCCAGAACTACAAAAACTCTATCAAACTATTAAACCCACCGTTCTGCAGTTGGAAAATGCAACATTAATGCAAATGATACATTTCTGGACATACTAAATCTGTGCAGACCTCCTGTTGTCTGTAGGAACATGAAGTTTCTTGTGAAGTTGTCATCTCATTCCATTGATTTAATACCTATCTACTAAGAGGTAAAAGGAATTGTCTTCTGACCAGATATGAATAAAATTATTTGTAAAATGACCTGCCAATGCAGCACCGACAAGTTTAAGATGAAACTGGCAATCCCAATTATCAAATGCCCCCAGTGCTAATCTCAGAAACACACACACACAAAAAAAAATCATCAGTGTTGATTTTCCTTCACTAAACACCAGTGTCTGTTTGAATTTTGGCCATGCTTTAACACAAAATGCACGTCTCATATTTCTATACTTCAGTACACAATACTACATGGTCTTATGGACTCCAGATTGACAAACAATGTTTAATTGTTCATGATTAATTTAAAATAAACTACATCCTTAAAAAACAAAAAAAGAACAAAGACTTCGACATGTAACAGACAGATAGCTGACAAAACGCAATGTCAAATATTCAAACAAGCCAAAACCCCCCCCAAAATCCCTTCTATTACCCCAAAGCTTCATTCACATGTGCAATGCCAGCTAATACAATCAATCACTCTTCATGCCAGTTGAAACGGCATAATAGCTGCTGTTCAAATAATGGTCTAAGTTTAAATAAGGATAAGCAAGGTGGGGAAAAAAATAACAACCCCCCCCCCCCCCTCCAAAGAAAAAAGACAAGAATGTGGTCTTATATTTCTGTGTTGCAGCACGGGGGGTGTCTGTATACTGTGCCTGTGTATAGGTTAGTGCAAACTGCACGCAGGATCAGGCCGAGAAGGACCTCATTCGGAATGAAGCCTTTGTTTTAAACATTTGATGGCCACTGTTCCAACATAAACCTCAGGAGAGTGCAAATATCCAAAAATAGGTGAGCCCTGATGGGACTCTTTCCCTCACATTAGAAGTCAGCAAACTCTTTTGCACACTTTTCTGTTTGTGAGACGTGGACATCCTCCTCTTCATAGTCGTCAAAGTTGCTTGTGTCTCCCGGGCCTCTGCACTTTGGCAAGAAGGGGGCTTCGACCTGTGAGCAGAGCGAATGAGACGTCTCCCTCATTACTAATGTAATTATGCTTGTCATACAACTGTATGAGAAGTTGAGCTTCTTTTAGTATTGTACTCATCAGAATAGAGAATAATGCTCTCACATGGTAGATCTCAGATCTCATAGATGGGGTGGCAGATTGCCTATATTTCATTACTCTGTGGTGTTTATAATTTTTATAACAAGGACATTGCGTAGTATCTGAAGGAAATAAATAAATACCAACCTTTCTCTGGTATATGGCAATCCAGTCTGTGGAAGAGAACCACTTGTGATTCTTTATATCATTCACACCATTCTTCAGGTTGCCAAACCTCTTTGTCAGGTCCACCTGGAGCAAGTTTCTCAGCATATCCTTCAGGTCAGAGCTAAAGTGAGAGGGAAATCGTACCTACAGGAGTAAACAAAGGTAAAGTGGATAATCGAGTATGTCCAATGCAAAGATGTATTTTTATACCTACTACAGTGGTACCTCGACTTACGAGTGTCCCTACATCCGAAATTTTCAGGTTACGAAGTTTCTGAATGGGAAAATATTGCCTCTTGTTACGGAAGCATTTCAGGATACGAGGTGAACTCTGGGAGCGGCGAATAGCGCTATTCGCCGCTCCCAGAGTTCACCGAACGTAAACAAACTTGTAGCTGCTCTGCCATCTGCCTGGCAACCCGTTGCGTATGCGTGTATCTCAGCATGCTATTCGTGTCCCCCTCGTGTCACCCGGAAAAAGTGTTGACAAGTCGGGCTATTGCTCATTATGATGACGTCTGCCTCGCACATTTCCGACGGATTGTCAAAAGCCGGCAAAAGCAGACGTCATCGGATCAGTTTTTCAAGAAACGCGAGGCAGAAAACACCGCAAAGGACCAGTAAACAAAGAGGACAAAAAGTAACAGCTAACAGGTAGATTAATATTTAAAAAAAATATCATAATGTAGCGTCCGTCGGACGCTGGAATAAGCACACGACGGGTAACTCTCTGTGTGTGTGGGTGCCGCGAGGAGGAGGAGAACGGGAGAGCTGCGTAGCTCCCGCAGCTCTCCCGCAGCTCTCCCGCAGCTCTCCCGTTCCCCTCCTCCTCCCCGCGGCACCCACACACACACACCGCCCCTCCTCCCTGGATGCCTTTGCGGACTCTCTGCAGCGTAGGAATAATGAACACTCCTAAAACATGAACCGTTACAATACTTTTGCGGGGCTTGGAACGGATTAGTGCATTTACATTCAAAATGCGTCTCTACTTACGAAGTTTTCACGTTACGAGGTTAGTCCCGGAACGGATTAAATTCGTAAGCTGAGGTACCACTGTAATTTTATCAAGTGATGTTTAATTCAAACAACACTTAAGACAATAACCAAGAAGACATGAGAAAAAATCCAAATAAACCTTAATACCTTGCCGGAAACAATCTTCTCATAGATCTGGATCGGCTGATCAGCAAAAAATGGAGGGTATCCAGCCGCCATTTCATAGATAAGAACTCCGAGTGCCCACCAGTCCACAGCTTTGTTATAGCCCTGGTAGAAACAGAAACTAATCGATTACTCTCCAAAAGCTGTAGGTTGGCAGCTTTGCTCAAAAGTAACCATGCGAAGCCGTAAAAGAAAAAACAATTCAAAAGGAAGCTTGGAGGCAAACAAGCAGTCAGAAAAATAAAAACTGACTGTATATTTGGATTATATATAAATATAACCGCTGTATTGAATCCATTTTTTTACAAACAGTCCCTCAATTGTAGGACATAACAATTAATTAGACAGTTTACTTTATTCTTTTTCTGACAAAATGTTAAGCCAGATGCCGTTCCCGCCGCAACCCTTTCTCGTGTTTAATATTTGGTTACAAATACCGTGCATCAAATGACTTTATGATGTAAATGATCATCCATCTATAATCCAACAAGCATCAATTGGATGGTGGAAGTAGACTGGTAGCTGGAGAGGTGCCAGTTCACCTCCTGGGCACTGCCAACGTGCCCAGGAGCAAGGCACCAAGCCCTAACTACTCCCAGGATGCAATTTTCCCTTTGTGTGTGTGTGTGTGTGTGTGTGTGTTTGATTGAGCCTATATGTGTATAAAATTACACCAGAGTGAAAAAAGAAGTTCTCCATTGAGGGATCAATAAAGTATCATAAATCTAAATCTCAAACTTAATTCCCGTTTCCTTCAAAGACCTCTTGCCAGGACTTTGCATGATGATGAATCACTGTACTGTACTCGCATATACGAGAGCTGCTACATGGTGTTCACCTTGCTGAGTATGATCTCTGGAGCCAAGTACTCAGGAGTTCCACACAATGTCCAGGTCCGGCCTTTTACTCTTTTGGCAAAGCCAAAATCTGTGACCTGAAGGAAAAACAACAACAACAACAAAATTGGGAAAAGAAAAATATTTATACAAGGGTATATAAATACTATCGCACCACCAGTATCCCTACATCTGTTTGTCAAATTGTATTAATACTTAACTTCAGTCAGACCAATACCTGCCCATCACTTCCACACACCCTTTGGTTGCAATACGGAAACTAATAGTTGGCAGACGGATCAGACAAAACTGAATGTTAATGTTACCTAAAAAAGTGTACAGACTGTGTACCTGGATGTAGCCATGCTGATCTATGAGCAAGTTTTCAGGCTTCAGGTCTCTGTAGATGAGGTCCAAGGAGTGGAGGTACTCGAAGGTGAGGATTATCTGAGCTGCATAAAATCTTGCATGGTTTTCACTGTAAGAAAAATGGGTGGGCAGTCGAACATTGACTCAAAAACATTGACAGTGTCTGCCGTAGTCATTTTAAACTTGTGCCTGTCTTGGGTATTTCATCCAGATCACAATGGCAAATTAAACATCACGGTAAATCGAGTCTCATATTACAGGACTGCAAAAAAATCTGTGTACACTATACCTGAACCTTCCTATACGTCTGAGGTGCGAGAACATCTCCCCCCCAGGTACATACTCCATCACCATGTAGAGGTTTGAGTTGTCCTGTTATTAAGCAAAGAAACCTTCAATCAGGGATAACAGCTGACAACACTTGAAATCATCTCTACTCAAGTTGGTAAATTTAGCATTCTAATGGGATTAAATGATCCGACATTATGGGGATCCGTACGGAGAAAATGCCTGATCAGCAGGAGCTCAGTGACTTTTCCCCAGCCTATCATCCAAACCAAAGATGACTGGATGCTGTGACAGCGACACCATGGCGAGCAAACCTGCAGGTGCTGGGATGCTTGTGCCTCTTTGAGGTAGAAACTAAAGAATCCAACATGTCTGCTGCATAACAATGAAGGACAATAGATTGACCGACTAGAAGGACAATGCTAGCATTGATGTCATCATCCCGTTTTTCTCTGAATTAAATGCTGTGCTTTACAGATTGAGTTCGGGTGATGCAGCTGGACAGCCTCTCTTGTTCATTGGTGCGTAGAGCTACTCTCATACCTTCATGGAAAAGGTGAAATATTCAACTGACACGTGCAAGTCAAGTTTCGACTCATGATGCATTGGGAAATGGACATAATGGAAATACAATGAAGATGATGCCATCATGATATGGACTGTTGACTTAGACGCGTTCAACTTGCAATGGCCAAAAATGGTGTGAAAGCATGTTGGCATTTTACAAAGTTTCCCCGTGTGTTTTATGAACTGGAGTCGTGCAAAAATAGTGATCATTTAATGACTATAATGTTGTTTAGAAGAGGTAGGCCCCTGCATATACCTTGAACGCGTACTCCAGTCTGACGAGGAAGGGGAAAGAGACAGCCTGTAATATTCGCTTTTCGTTCAGGGTGTGCTCTATTTGCTTTAACTTCACCACCTGAAAAAAAGCAAAGACAAAAAAAGAAGGTGCAGCATAAATGATAGGGATTTATTTCAGTGTTTCATAATATTAACAAAACAGCATCTTCTTCTTCCTCTTCTGTAATTGCACAAAATCTTTTTGCCAGTATATGATATGTGACTTATTCCCTTTTGGTGGGCTTAGTGTTGTGTACACTGTTGTAGAGATATGTAATGAAGAATAAAATCATTTTTATGTTGATAACTTTAACGATAAAAAGTTAGACAAAAATCATAGCATTAGTTTTCTGATGTGAAATTGTGTCCGTAAAGAAAGTGCTTCAGAAGCACGAGGTGTGAAATTCAAATGAACATAGCACTGCTACATGAGCAACCGAGTCAGGATGCACAAACCTCCTGCAGTGACTCTCAGACCCGTGTTAACAGATAAAAACGGTTTGATCTCGAGGTTTTCAGTGATAACACGCTGGTTGTGCATGAGAGGAAACTTTACATTTCCTTTCATAAGCCGTGCAGTGTTGATGGAATTACATAACCCTTGGTCTTTTGACATGTGCAAACGGATTTCTTTAAAAACAAATGCTTACTTTTTGCTTGTCCAAGATCTTCATGGCGTAGAACTGGTTTGATTCTTTATGTTTGACTAGCATAACTCGGCCGAATGAGCCAGTTCCCAGAGTCTTGAATCGATCAAAGTCATCCAAGCCAGTTGTGCTCTGAGCAAAACATGACAGGAAAGATTTCAGCATTTGTAGATCATACTAATAGAACATAGTAAAATTCTACAATCACTTAACATTAAATCAACAAAATCATCAAACAGCGGCAGGGCCCTCATTAAATATCTGAATCATTTCGTAGCATTAAAAGACAGTTTAGTCCGGAGTACAGACATTCAGGTATGAATAGGGAAATAGTTACCTGTGATGGACACTCCCATTTTCTTAAAAAATCTTCTTTGGCTTTAGCCAAGAACTCTTTCACTATAAAAACGAGAACAATGTTTAAGTTCACAGTTGCCATTTCAGTGGTCTCACATAGTGTTTAGGGAAATTATAAACTAGGATGTTTAAGTGTGCTCAGGAAATAAAGAAAGGCAGCCCGTGTGCTCAAGTAAATGCAGTAAAGGTCAGGCAAATGTCAAGTACTGGGGATGCAAGACTACACTTGACAAAACAGCAGAAATTACATCCTAAAGAAAATTAAAACCACACATTTAAGCAGGAAACTCACATGAATTAAGTGTTGCAAAAAGCTTTTTTTTGGGGGGGGGGGGGGGGGGGGTTTAGTGATTTTGGCAAATTCTAATACAGTACAAACTATTTTGCATCCTTGTCAGGAGTTGGTGGGAGTAAAGGAAGGATGCAGTGATAATGGGTAGAGGGAAAAAAAGCAGAACACAGCTGAGGCTACAGTGCAGGCATTAGAAAGACAGTGCATCATGAAAGTCACAGCAGGCATGAGATGTCCAAAGTCACAGAGTCGTGGCAAGTATCTTGTCTAGTCGCTGGTGTGCTTGTTATGTGCTTGCCGAGTTTAATCCTGAGCCTGTCACTATGTAGAAGGTCTGTGTGAACAGACTACTGTGATTAATCTCAGTAATATTTATATACAGTATATCATGATACAGGCCTGGCATGAACAGCAGAATAAAATGTTCTCTCTATGACTTGGGATGGCTCATGGAAAATGTCAGCATACCAAAAGTCTCTACAGTTTCACCAAGGATTTGCAGGAACATTGACCCACATGGATGGAAATGATGGAGAAGAGAAAGAGAGGAAGAAACATTCATGAAGTGTTTAAAACAAGAACATTTGAGATTCAATGGATTAAATGCAACACGCAACAAAATGACCCTGAAGAAGACGACAAGGAATTAAATCCTGACATTAATTCTCCATAATACAATTATACCAGACAGAAACAACAAGTTTGCTTTGGTTTGAGGACATTTTGTGTTTTCCATTTTCATCCATCTCTGAAAACTAGCAGTATCCAAATGGAACTAATGTACCGGTATCTTATTATGCATCTTCATTAAACTTTATTCTCAATTGTTGCAATAGGTGGATATTTCCATTTATAATGTTCTAATTCTGTATTACACGTAGTATTTATACTATCTACTTACTACTTGGTGATTTTCTCTTTCTTATCAATATTTGAAGGGTCTGAACTATCCTTTGCTGAAAAAACAACGTTAAACTACAGACATCTATCACAAAGCATAATAGTGACAGTGGTTGAAAACACATTGTAACTAACAAAAAAGTACACAAAACATTTCATGATTGAATCCGTACACAGAAAAATGACAGGGCAGAGATATTCAGATGAGATAAAGGACTGAAGGAACACAGAAGGCCTGAGGCATGTACTGAGGTCTATTTCGGATCAATACTGTGCACGTACAACAACTGACCCTGATGAAGTAGAAGAAACAACAAACAATAAAGGCTGTGAAGCCAGGTAGCAAGAGACCACAATGAAAATAACGTGCATCTAAACAAATAGACCCCCCCCCTCAGAATCAGGTAGCTGACCATTCCTAAGTCTCTATATTGCCTTGAAATCATATAGATTGTCTCTATGGAGGTGAGTTCATGAACTGACTGGCGTGTTACATGGTAATCTGCGTTACACAGCATTCGATCTCTCTCTTTCTCTGCTTGAAATCATCAGACCAACCCAGCAAAATGCCATTACCTGCAATAGAATTACAATACCAGCATTAAGAAGCATCGGCCCCAACAAATACTAAACGTGACAAATAAAATACCTTTTTGCGATTTCCATGAGATTAGACTGATAAACAGGCCCTTAGCTGTAGCAGCTAAATACCATGATATCACTAAACTAAAAAATGTCTGATCATCAAATTTGGGAGACTGACAGACATTAAGCGTAAAAGAAAAACACCACACTTACTCAACTTATCCCACATGATGGTGAACTCAGAGATATGCGGCCCATCGGTCTCTTGTCCTTTCTGCTCTTGGCTATTTTTACAATATTTGTGGAAAATACGGCTGGCGAAAGAACCCTGGGCCATTTTCCACTGAATTTCTTGATGTCTGACTGTCGAGGCTCACGGGCAACGCAACCGTTATCAGACCGGAGACCAATGAGCGGCTCCAGCTTCCTGCACTGCAATGCTTGACTAACCACACAGAGTTAAGCTTCCTGTTCTGTGCTCTGTGGCCGTTTCAGTTGCAGGTCTACTTTCTGCATCTCATTTTGAAAACACCCACTGCTTTTACATGCAAACGGTGGCTTTGTTTTAATCGAAGGTGTACAGAGTAAGCAAAGCACACACACGTAGGCGAGCCTCACAACTTTAAGTCAATGACACAGCACAGCCAGAGTGCATTCAGAGTGCTGATAAGGAAACTACGCCTGCAACACCCACTGACTGGCTTAAAGAGAAGTTATCTCTCCGTTACCATGCTCTCTGGTGGAAAAGTTAAGTAATGGAGTCGTTCAATAAGCTTCCATGTGTGCATCTTTACCGTCTGACCCACATTATAGAGAGATAGATACTTGTATTGATCCCAGGGAACTGTTGGGAGTCGGTCACCCTTAAAGACACATGTTTAAAAGATTTACAATAAACGAAATAGCACCAGAATATAACCTGCTTAAAAAGGGCAACAAATGTACGAATAGAATAAAGAAACACCATCAACAAAAACTTGAGGTGAAGAAAAAATAACTGCATTAAATACACAATTTAGTATGCACAGCCGAGCATACTGCGCACCGAGCGACACAAACTCTACGTGTTATCATGTTTACTCTACTCGACCTCTAGCCCTGTTCCCTGGCAGCTCCATCCTCAGCATCCTTCTACCGATATAGTCCCCGTCTCTCCTCTGGACATGTCCAAACCATCAAAGTCTGTCCTCTCTGACATTATCTCCAAAATGTCTAACCTTCACTGTCCCTCTTATTGTCTCATTGTCAGAGGTCAATATAAATGTCAAATCTAAATGACAAAAAGAGACGTGTTGACAAAGCCTTTCTGTACTGTAATTGTACACAATCCTCACCCCCTCCCTGCAGACACAATAGGTGGGCATGACTGTATGGACTACTACCAATCAGAAAGCAGGTCAAGATCAGTGCTATCCAGTATGCTGCCGTTTAGTTCAGTGGATTACCTGCTCATTACCGATAAACGCACCCTCAACACAACGGAGTGGCCTCTGGTAACTGCTTTCCAAGGCTCGGTGGATACACAGAGCTGCAAAATGACAATTCAACAGGTGCAATGTGACGAAAGGGAGGAGGAGGAGGGGGGATCGCCTTCTCTTGATGTTAAAATGTCAACAAAGCGCAATGGAAAAGTGGTCACCGAGTCTTTACAGTAAACACGTTGCCAGCTGACGTCTCAGTGCGCCGCTCGCCCATGCTGCAGGCCTTGCTTGTAAGGGCGACCCTAACGTTACAGTGAAACTAAAAACACTTATTTATAACAATTAGCCTCGCGTAGCGACATCAGGCTGCCTTCATCAGGCAGGCACCTGTTGTTTGTAGCGACGAGGCCTTGCGCTGCAGGTCCTTTTTTTTTGCGGAAACCAACGCTTGCCGATATTATCTGGTGTTCCACGCAGCTCGTTTTTAGCTCTCCGGAAATCCAACATGTGATCTTAAGGACTGCAGTTAACGATGAAGTGTGAAGCAATCAGAAAGCATTCGTGTGGATGGATCAATACATTCCCGATTCCTCTAATTACTGCTCTCCATCGACTTCATTATAAGCGAGCTGCACAATCGCTGCCGCTAGACGGCTAATGGGCTAGCCGGACTGTCCTCGGGTTCTCACCACTTTCTTGCTCGTTTCCTTTCTTAGCAGTCGCTGCGTTTCCCATCGTCGGAAGACAAGGCGACGCACAGCTGGCTCGGAGTGATGGTGGTGGCGTCAAGCTAACAGGCTCCTCCGTTAACTAGCTAGCAAATTTCAGCTTGTGCCAGCTGGTCGGCTAACAACAACATCGATGCCTTCTCTGCGCGGATCGAACCTGGTCGTGCTCTGCAAACAATCCGGTTGATCTTTATGTTACAAATGTGCCTTTCAAGTGAGCCTCCGCTGAAATAAAAACATGATCCAGACTTATCACCTCTGCCTGCTGTCGTTTTGCGTTGCGTTCAAATCGCATAGGAATACTTGATTGTTGAAATGTGCCCTTCATGAACAGTGGGAAATCGTAGGTTCATGAGTCACGTTTTTCTTTTTAATAATTAAATATCATAATAATCATGGTCTATTTGGAAAGTTATTACCCATTGCATATATAAAAACAACAAAAAAACATTTATGATAAATAGGGGTGGGATTAAATAGGTTTTCTTCTTCCCACTCCCTTTCAGGCTGAATTGGCATATTACTTATTGTTTAAATGTGGCTAGTGCGATGTGGCACGGGTTGTTTTGTTTTGTTGCCTTTTTGTCATTGCCTGAAATAAATAAATAAATACCTAACCTAACCTAACCTAACAAATCACATTATTGTTATTCTGGTGTCATGCTGATCAAACATACACGAAAACAGAAAATGGGCAAAACATTCGTCGACTAGAAAAGAAATACCGGCACTCACACTGAACGTGAGCTGAATTTGGATAATTTGCATTCAGAAATAAGAAATGTCATCAAAGAAATGGGATTTTATTTGAACCCCCCCCCCCAAAAAAAACCCCAAACACCATTAGATAGATAGATAGATAGATAGATAGATAAATAAACAACATGTTGAATACTGAAAAAGTGACTGAAACCTATAATATTCAATTCAGCAAATATAGTTTTGGCATACTCAAACGCATGAAGGACATTGTCCTCACCAGACTTTGATTAACCCTGAATCAAAAAACATGCAGTTCAGACGTAACTAATTTGCCAAGGCGGTTAAAGCTGAATGAAATACATCTGAAAATAAATATACTGAAGCATACTACTGAAAAAAAAATATCTAAATATATTCAAAATATGAGTGCAAAAACAAGATTCTGTTGAGTTCTGTCGACTATACAGCATGAAATGGATTCGAGTAAGTGCCACTTGTCTGACCTCTGATCTGCTCGCTCCCAGAATGGGCAGGGCTGCATTTCAGCACCACGGACAGCACCATTTCAGCACCCCGGACAGCGCCCCCGTTGCTTGGTAGCTTCCTTGCGTTTGTCTGAGCGACATCCGGAGAAAGAGCAAACACTGGAACCTTTACATCTCGCAGCCGTGGTGGTAAAAAAAAACCTTTATTTTCCACTCACAGCCTTTTTAAGGGATAAAATGTACCTGGCGTTTTATCGCGCACACGCTGCATCACAGCAAACATCCGGTTAAGAACGCGAACTCAAACCTCCGGCTCCCCCTCGCCGCACAGCGAATGGATTCGCCCGTAGACTCACCACCCCGGCAGTGCTCGGCGCACGCAAGAGGTTTAAAGTGTCCTGATTTATTCGTGTTTAGCCTCCAGTAGTAACGCCGTTATAAACCATCAGCGCTATTACGCTCTTTACAGTATCCTCGGCACTGGACAAAGCAGCAATTTGCCTCTCGGTACCGGCGACTGTCTCGTTCTGCTGAGACCAGCTAAAGAGCCGCACCGCCGGTGCTCGAATCGAAATAAATAAGGTAACGTAATCCAGCTACCTCAGATCTCGCCTCCATCATTGCAGTTAGCGCTGCGGCTAAACTAACGTGAACTGTAGAGTGTTGCAGCTCACAGAAGCATTGCCGGATTGTTTCCCCTGTTGAACATCACAAGTAAAGCAGCAGTCTGGCGTTAGCTGCTACTCGTTAGCAACTGGATACGTCGGCAAACAAAGCCTGCTGAGGCTTTGTGACATTGATTTTTGTGAGTGCAACTAATTACCTGGAATAATCCCGTATCCAAGGAATGCATGGAACATTTAGGAGGGCCAGCGTAGTCAAGTAAAGTGAATGTAAGAAGGGCACGGGGTGATGTGTTTATTTGATTTATTTTGGTCTGTCGTCCATTGCATCCTTTAAGGACCACATGCTTATGGAGCCCCCTGGTAAGCCTTTAAAGGGGATGTGATATCTGCAATCATAGTTCTAGAGCAGTGGACAGTCGTCACTGTGTTTTAGAATTTGCATTTTCTTATGTTTTCCTCATATAGTATCTTAATAATTTGGGTCGCTTGCAGTTAAATGTTTTTAAAGAAACCATAAATACGGGAAGCTTAGTTCTGGCCCGTTCTCTCCAAAGACTAGTCATCTCTGTTAATCAGGTTTAATTTTTAAAGTTAAATATCCACTACCGTTGAGAATTTTAACCCTAACCCTAACCCAGGTCAGTTCCATAGCTTCTTTAATCAGCTAAACTGTTTTCAGCTGTGCTAATATGATTGCACCGGGTTTCTACTCATCCATGAACCTTCTGACGCAACGAGCAAACACATTGTACCATCAGAACACTGGAGTGATAGTTGCTGGAAATGGGCCTCTATACACCGACGTAGATATTAAAAACCAGACGTTTGCAGCTAGAATAGCCATTTACCACATTAGCAATGTATAGAGTGCATTTCTGATTAGGTTAAATTGATCCTCATTGAAAAACTGTGCTTTTCTTTCAAAAATAAGGGCATTTCTAAGTGACCCCGAACTTTTGAACGGTAGTGTATACTTTAACCAAATGTTTTTTGATAGAATTATGTACAGAGAAATTAGGCTTTTGTAAACCTAGCATTGAGAGTAGTTGCTTAATTATTACAAGGGTGCAGTGCTTTTGAACAAACACATTTGTTCGCATCTTGCATCTCTGTACCCTGTGGGCTGTTAGCTCCCACGCTTGTTCCTCCTCATATGTGGAAGAAGGCAGAGTTGGGTCACTGGTTCCAGCTAATTTTAGATCATCTAGCAATTCTAAACGAACCACTTTCCTGTGAGAGTTGTCTCCAAATGCTGCCATGGACATGACTTTAACATCTGCTTTGCATTTGAAGGTTTGCAATGCTGCGTTCTTGAGCAGAACAAAGCAAACAAACGCTCCAACAAAACCAATTAAGTAGTTAATAGTCTTTTTTAAAATAACTCATTCATTTTAGCAAATACAAGTAAAAAAAACAAAAACAATAGGCCCTTACGCCCAGAACGGCGCTCGGGCCTAATAAGTGACAGCGTTACACAATATTATAAGCAATGCATGCCTGCATGGTGCGTTTTAGTTGATAGCTTTTCAGTTGTCTGCAGAAAACATGGCTGTTTGATCACAGTGTCTCCAAGCTTTTTTTCAGGATGTAGAATTAATGCTGCTTGATTCAATTCTGTCAGTTTCCCACAATCATTCAAGGCTCCCAAAATATCTTGCCAATTTTGATATCCACTCATGCGTTCCCTGTCTGGGTAGTCATTATTCTCATCACTCATCATGTGTGCAGAATCTTATTTCCTCCAATCAACTTGTACACACTTATAAGCAACTCTCAACCCCCCCCAATAAACTCTCCTTAATATTCATGAATATTTAGCATCCCACCAGCTGACCAAATTCCAATATGGAAAACATGCCAAAATGCCATGCACCTCCTCTGTGTTGCTGAGGTGTAGTGGCATTCAGGGTTAAATTTTAATCCTGACCTACAAGACAATATTTTGGAGCATCAATACACAGCTCAAAAGAGTTACTTCACAGCGATTACATTATTACATTTTATTAAATGCAGACGTTTTGTAATAAAAAGGACAGCTTCACTTTTCAGGGAACAGCATGACCATAAATAAGGAATCCAGCTTTGAGTCGTGTTTTTTCACATAAACAGGACTGAGATACAGTATAAGAGATCAAGTAAACTAACCGGACTCTTATTTCATTCTTTTAAAATTGACTGCTTACACACACTTTGTGTGAAAATCAAAATGGAATTGTCTTATTATATATTTACCACCCCCAAAAAAAGAATTAGTGCCTACACACATTAAATATTACAGTCACATATTTTGCTAACAAAGAACAATTGCACAAAATATAATGAAAGGAGGATATGCAGGTAGTCATCAGCACCAATCCTCTCACTTTATCACTTTGACTTCATCTTGTTGCTCTCTCCCTCTTTGCTGATCTCATTCCAGTCTCTGTCCTCCCTTGGATCAATGCTGCATGCTAACTACAGGCCTACCAAAGGGCTGACAGGGATGACTACTGAGTGATCAAGTAATGCGATTGGAATGTTTTCCCATTTTAATTTGTCAAGTGGATAGTGATTGAATCGATAGGGCGTCCTCTAAAATGATCTCTCTCTCTGCTTTTGCACGTGTGTGTATATGCATGTGTGTTGGTAGATCAAGAAATGGTTATTGAAGTGCTCTGACCACTAGAGGCTACTGTTGCTCTCTTTATGAAATGCAAACGGTCCCACAAGCCAACATACAATGGCTGTGGTGTAGCTAGTGCTAGTGTATACTGACTATTTACACTTTGTGGTTACTGGAATTTGTTGACTTGTGGTTTTGTGGTTATTTTTTCTTCTTCACAATCACATCTGACTATAATATGTGCAATCTATATCCGTTTGTATATATTCGTCTGTTGTGATCTGTTCATCTGATCTGTTTCAAACCTGGGACATGGCTTGCCAGGGAGCTGAGGAAGTGCAACGGTGATAAAGGGGATGATCTATAGCAACAACTTCCAAATTAAATGAAGAGCTCATCGTGTCTGTGAATCTTGAATTTTGTCTTCTCTGCATCTATAGTCAATATGCGGTAATCTTAGCCACTTGATGTTAATACATTTAGAATGGACATGGCTCAGACATAAATCAGTTCAGATCAGTGGATCAATTATTAAGATAAACATGACAGACGGACTGACTGACTTGACGGGGTCATCACTGATAACTTGCGATAATAGGATTTAGTAAATAAAAAAACCCGCTCAGCTGACTGAGGTAAACTTAAAGACTAACATTTTAATGCAGAAATATCTTTATCATAAGTGTAAAGATTTACCTCGGTTTCATTGAGAGAAGGATCCACACCCGACGGCTCCGTTTGTATGGATCACTATCGGCTGACAATCATGCACCCACATGCACTATTTGACTTGTGAGAATCCTGAACAGCCGGAACTCTTCGTGTGAATACACTCTCGTACCATCACCAAAGAATAACAGGATTTAGCTGTTGACTTGTGTTCATTTCACAGACTGTTCATATCCTCAAGTATCATTTTAACAAACCACTAGAAAGACGCCATCTGTTTGAATTAAGTGACCTTTCAGCCATGCACTGATACCCAGCTGGCCTAAAATGAGACTCAATGAGACATTGCAGACCCTTTATTTGACAACCACTGTAATATTGCACAATGGTTCCATGGAATGCTAATTAGTTCAGTGGACGTCACACAGTTTGGGATTATTTCATTAGTAGTCCTGCTGCGTCACAGCTACAGAGTTCTCTGTGAAACGCCTGCTCGGTGTCAGATTGACTGATGCAGCCTGTGATTGTCCCGTGCTGATGTAGCCGCTGCTTTACATCAATGCCCTGTCCAGTTCACGCCGGTCCAGAGAGAAAACACACTCAGATCCACGGTGTGCACTGTAGCCGCACTCTGAGCAATCAGCTAGTACCATTCTGCAGCTCTAATATATTTTCTTCTTCTCCACAGGCATTCCTATCCATCCCACTGTCCACCCTCTTCCTCCCTGGCTCCTTTTGGGGCTGTAAATAAACTGGGGCTGGGACTGTGTGGACCTTCGAGTGACCCCCCCCCCCTTCCACTCTTCGCCACCGCAGGTCCCTCTTTCTAACATCCCTGCCCGCTTAGATTCTGCTGCTGCTCTTAATGCTGCTGTAAAGCACCAGGGAAATGCTCAGATGATCCATCGGGCTATCCTGAAGCACATCGTCTGCACCGCCCAAGAAAGGAAAGACTAACTACTGTGTCAGTGTGAGAGCCCTCGGAGGGTACTGTGAGGGTCCTGTGAGGCCTGCCCTCCCGCCAAGCCTGGCAGAAAGCTTGGCTTGCCCCTTCCGTCCTGCAGCCCCTGAGATGCCCTCCCCTCCCAATGAAGGAGGTGAGTCAGAGGTACAATTGTCTCTGGACTGACAGGGTCATTCTGTTGTTGTTGTTCATAAGGCACAATCAAACACACACACACAAACACACACACACGGCCACCTGCTCATGCACAGTGTGAGCGTTTGTGGCTGCTCTTGAGACACTCAAACACAAATCTGGAAAAATATCATGATTCATGCAACTGCAAATGTATATTTTTTTATTTCAACCACTTATTTGTTGGCGCCATAGCTACATGCATTTCCCCTGTAGAGAGGTGTTGTATATATTAGAGTGCTCCTGCTCCGTCCTTGTCTGGAGCTCAAACTGTGAATCCATCTAGTTTCTCTGTGTGTCGTTTTCTCCCCCCAGGGGATCGAGAGGCGTCCCCCGTGAATGTTCCATCTGTGGGTTCCTACCAGAGCAGTGGGATGAGGAAGACGCACAGCAAAAAGAAGAAAGGCACCATCACTGCTAATGTTGCTGGCACTAAATACGAGATTGGTATGGAAACATAATAGTAATGAAAATAACATTGAAGTCATAACAGCATCCCAAAATGTTAAATGATGATTTCTTAGAACGTCTTTCGAGGGGAGCTGAAAAATACATTTTGTCACAAAAAATATCCAGGTGCCACATTTTTAGTGAAGCTCGTCCAGCATGGAACGAGGCTTTATTTGAGATGACTGATGGCATAACTTAATTGATGTACACTATCATATTGTTGATGCTACATGTTGGAAAATATACATTTAAAAAATGGCTAAATAAGCCTTTAGCAGTGGTAGTTTCAGTTGTGTTAGTATAATTTCATAGAAGTAGTTTTTTCCAAAGTATTACTCACTTAAATACTAAATTGGTACCACTGTTCACATTTATAAATACAGTACAATAGAAATGTCCTGCGTTAGTAAGGGTAAGCTAATTTGCTGTCGGCTGTAGCCACATTGTAAATGCAGTAAAACAAAAGCTCAATATCTCAGGCCTCTCAAATTATGTTTTGATTTTCTTCATGAAAATTTCACGAGTGAGCAAAACCGACATTTTGGGTGGTCCTGCAGGTAATGCACTGTGACAGAGTGTATTAATTTTGGAAACAGCTCAGTGTGGCTCAGTCTGTCCCTCAAAACACCACAAATCCAATGCTTCAACAATAAAATCTAATTTGCTGTGGTGGAATGTTTAAAGGAGGCTGTTGTTATTTAATGTCTTAAATTAAACGTAACAGAGTTTCAGTCGAACAGTTCACACCGAGGCAGCCCGGCCTTATATACATACATAAATCTTTATTGAGGTAATTTAACTTGGCAGGGAGGTTTGTTCATCAGAAGGGCCAAAAGCGCAGAGTGAGCACTCTTCACATTGTGTGGCAGCACAGCTCTCGGGGGTGAACTACAACCTATGAAACTAAAGAGTCAGCAGCAGCAAGTACAAGTCGGGGGCCGACAGGATCCTGTCGGTAGATGGGAGTCTAGCTGTGAGTCCGTATGCTAGCTGTGACGAGACCCTCACAGTGGCCATTCTGAGGGTAGTGCAGAGCTGTTTTGAAGGAAAATTAACATTCAGGGCCTGATGTGTGGTGCCTATTTACTGTTTTTGTTTTTTGAAGCTGTCTTTTTTTCATTTAAAATTGATAAGACTACAGATAAGGATCAAAGGTCAAGGAATACAGTGTTAAAAATGAGCATTACACCCACTGCGAAGAGAACATAAACTTCAGCGCTGAGGATGACTATTTGGTGAGATGTGTAAGGAATAATTGATTACAGCCTGTTTCCATGTTTCAGCGAGCAAAATATTGTTGGCCTGCACCAGCGTTAAGAGATGAATGAAACAACATTTCTAAACACATTTTTCCTCAAGTGCCATCATGCAACATTGAGCACACCTTCTTCAAGTTTGTGAAGGCTAGCAATAAATTAATTAATACCTTGTTTCGTTAGGGCATATTAATTTTTCATTACTGACTAAATAATAAATAGTTGTCGTATTAATGTCCAAATGGGCTTGCCATCTATCTCCTATACTACAGGGTTTCCAATGAGATTTAAATGCATCACGGATAATTTATCTTCTTGACGAGATGCATTACGACTGGCTGCACTGCAGCCAGTCCTTGAATGGTAAATGTTGCAGTGAGCTTTTTGATCTATAATCCCCAGAAATCACTTTTAATTTATGCAAAAATGGAGTAAATATGACTTGAGGATTGATCTGCAGAAGTTAAATATTTGATATTTGGGTTCAAGTACACTTTACACTTAGATGTTGTTTTATTTGTAAAAGGTGTTTAAATCGCATGTGGTGGGCTGTAATAATAAAATACAATTTATTATCAACTTTTCCCCCAGTTCGTATAGCTATCAAGGAGATGGACTTCAAGACCAGGGATGAAGACGAGACTGCCAACCTCATCTGGAGTGACTCGGCCGTACAGCATGAGAAAATTGCTGAGCTCGGGAATTATCAGGTACACTTCATATTGTCTACGTCAGGTCATCACAGATTGTAATGTTGACGATAGGTGGGAGAAGAAGATTGAAGAATAAGGATGTTGGATCCACTCTGTCCTCTGAACATGAATCCCAGTTTTAACCTTAAAGCGGTCTCGAATAAAGCTGCACAGCAGCCAAAGACCAAGACACAGATAAGCCACCAATGGTTGCTTGTTATTAGAAATGTACTGTACATGAAGGAAGGGAACATTACTGTTCTGCTTGGAATTATTTTTTTTAAATCCAATTTTCCTGTGCAGAAATTGAAATTCTTTCCTATATATAGTACTTGTATGATTATACTTGGGTAAATCTCACAAGATTCCTTCCTCTTATTTCGAAGGAAATCATATATCGATACATTATTTGTGCTCTTAGAGCAGGGGTGTCAACCTCGTTTTCTCCAAGGGCCACATTAGCATTATGTTTGCCCTCCAAAGGCCAAATGTAAACCATAACACAGTAAAAATGTAACTAAATGTAATGTCATTTAATGTAAAATAAATGTAACTACTCCTTAATATGCTCTTAAATAACTATTTATTTTTTATTTAATTATTTAGCCGCCACAGTAATTCCAATAAAATATTCAGTTTTGATGTCACTTTTTTAAAAGGTTGTAACTTAAAAATTGTTAGAGATAATAAATCATAAGTATGAACCAAAGTTTGTGATGGGAATAAATTAACACATCTAATAATGTGGAAAAGTTCAATTCAAATGCAATCATCACACAGGAACAAAGATAATCAATACAAAATCAAAGCAAAACCAAAAAGCCACCACCTTGTCTTGTCATGGACATGCACAAACCAAAAAAAACAACCGGAGTGGGTAAGATAAAGAACATTCCAAGAGTCAATGCCGCGGAAAAGATGTCACTTTCAGGATCAGCACTGGACAGCTCCATATAGCCGACTACCTATGGAGCTGTCCAGTGCTGAAGTTTAACTTCAGGTTTGCGTTGAACAAAGATATCGATGAATGCTTCTTTTTTTTGTTTTCAGATACTGACTCAAAAAGAAAAGAAAAGCTCCATCTGTATCTGCTGAAGTTACGTGGGATAAATATTGCAGCACCTAATTATAAATGCCATTTTTGTACATTTGTGAAAAGATTTTTCAGGGAGAATAAACGTCTTTTACTTCATTTGACATGATGATGGTGCATAAACAAAATTATTGTGTTCATATTTGTTGAATATGAAAATAACCCCTTGATAATGACACCAGGACCTGTCCTCTAGCGCCACCATCAGGACAAATATTATAAATGGGGTCAAATTGACAGGAGGGTGAAACACCCACATATGTAGCTTCTGTGTTTGTGTCTGAAATTGATCTGACCCCCGTTTGACCGCTGCTTCCTGCTGTCTGAGCTGCTGCCTCAGGACCCATTCTCCCACATTATTTGATTAAGGCACTAATTATTAGTTATATCACAAGCTAGAAAGTGTAGGACTTTTTAGGATGGGGCAGCAATAGTTCACTTAAGTAGATGCTATTAAAAATCCTGTAATATCTTGGCTTACACAAATGGGACTAATGCCTTGCATGAACCTGGTTTTTCTTTCAGTTTTCACATGTTCGCTAATGCTACTGAGGATTTTCATGGGATAATTTCTCTGTAGAAAAGTAGAAGTCCCTCAACACTTGGTTTTGATTCCCATCACAAGCCGCGTTGTCTCACGACTTCGGCATAATTGTGAAAAGTCTTCAGAATCGGTAATTACGTCTGTCTCGTTTGGATAATACGTAGTTGTAGGATCTTGTGCAAACCCTTCTCTCTCTCTCTCCCTTTTAATGTTTTGCCTTTTTCCTTTAAGCGATGTACTGTGAGAATTTGTTGTCACGTTCCAGTTCATACAAGCCTAATTAACGTCCCTGTTCAGACTCATTTGGTCAGAGAATACAGAAAACCCAGAGTTTTTTCTCCCCCCCACCTCTTCAGGCACATTCAGAGCAATTCATTCAGCTGTCACTGCAGGAGCCTGCGATGCAGAACCAATTACCTCAGCCCCTCAGCGTTGAGATTGATTGGGTTTTTTCCCCCTCTTGCTTCTTCCCTCTCAAACCTTTAAATAGTGTAACAAAGCAGGGTAAACTAAATACGGGTTGAGAAAGGTCTCAGCGTCACCTTTTTGTTTTGAGTCCGTAATTGGGCATAAATGTCAGAACATTGTAAGCTCACTTAGGTTTCTGCCTTTAACGTGCTCATTTTTATGAAAGGGTGGAGGTGGAATTGAGTGGCGTAATGGCCTTAACATTATTATGTCTGCTTGTCCCGGTGCAGAGAATTAACCATTTCCCTGGCATGGGCGAAATCTGCCGGAAAGACTGTCTAGCAAGAAACATGTCCAAGTAAGTTTCCTGTCTCTCTCGATGTAATCGCTGTGGTTGATTTGGAGATGTGCATTGAAATAAGCACATTTTACAGCTGTGTTTATTCAGCTGGCGCATGTGTGATCTTCCACTATTACTGGCCAAATAATGATGATAATAGTCATTCTAATAACTTTTATTTATGGGTTCATTAGCTTTCATATTCAACTCAACATGCTTTAAAGCCAAAATATTAATTGCATTGAGTGTGTCTCAAAATAAAGACAGAAGTAGAGGTCACTAATTCTTCTTTAATGGACAAAAAGGGCAAATTTAAAAAGGCACAAAACTCCACAAAATCACATTACGTAAGCGGGGTTATTTTTTTCTTCTGCAGAATGATCAAGTGCCAACCTCAAGAGTACAGCTTCATACCCAAAACTTGGATCTTCCCTGCTGAATACACTCAGTTACAAAACTACGTCAAGGAACTACGTCGGAAACGAAGGCAGAAGACCTTTATTGTAAAACCCGCCAATGGAGCCATGGGTCACGGGTAAGATCAATTTAACCAATTTAGAGGCAGGGCAGGAATGAGTAGAAGAGAGTGACTGAAGTGGAGAATAAAATGTAATAATTAGTGAGTTGAGGAAGAAATTAACAGTAGAGCAAGCAGAGGAAAAGCACATCAAAACAAAGCAATCAAACCCTGACATGGGCTTGTACGGAAACAGCATCACGGCTGGAACCAGAGAGGGTGTGGTGACCTTCATCGTTGGCTTCATTTTCCTCGATAGTCACACTCTCCACAAATCAGAGGTTATCGTTGATAGTGGAGTACACGGACACACACTCCCTCCCACACTCACACACACGTGCGCACAGAGAGAGAGTCTCTGGCAGTTACTGTAGTTCCTTCCCTGAAGGTCTCTGCATGTGATTATTGGATTCCTTTATGAGGCACCATCAGCAGAGACCAGTCAGAGTAGAAAATGGACCAAGATGGCCGCTGCAGGGGGACTCTTTCGCTCTCTCAATAGTATCTCTTTATCAAATGACGTGCAGGCTGTATTACCCGAATACATATTTCATACTTGCAGTCTAACAGGTTGTGATGCCACATTTCTTTGGTATGTTGTCACTCTAATTTTAGACTCATGAGTTGTCTAAATAAAGCCTTTTTTTACATTTTACCTTTACTTTCTTAAGTAAACAAGTATAATATTCGGGCAATAAGTGCACCATTGCTGAGGCTTTGGAGAAGTGTGATATTCAGCACATAGTGGGCACCGTGTAATGCTGTTCTAAAGAGTCTCTAATTTTGTGTCTGTTATGTGTGCAGGGTTGGATTAAACATTGCAAAACAACATTTTACAGACTATCTGTCTCTCTTCTAATGCAGTTTCAGAAATAAACTGAACAATATAAGCTTGAGTGTGCATGGGACAGGTATTGATTTTTTAAATTCCTTTGTGAGCAGCCTGTTGAGCTGATTTGGCTGTCTTAATAAGAAAGCTCTCCAGGTTTTGTTGTTCCAGGCTCACGAACCTGTGACTGCGAGGGGATGATGAGCCATAGCCACACCCTGGAAGAATGACATCTCCTTAGCAGGAGCTTAGGAAGCCTATAGGGACATTCAAGCATTGGACAACTCATTTAGCACTGACAGCTAGCTATGATGTGAACTGCCAGATTAAAATAAAATGATAAAGATAAGTTTAGCTTTTTTTTGTGGTAGGGTTTTACAAACAAAACAAAATAAAAACTATAAAGAAGGCAAAATTGTGAATATTACAATTAAAATAACATGTAAGATTCTTTGAAAATATTTTGTTTGTGTTCAGCATCTTAGATCTCTTCAGAATGTACAGAAATCTTAATGTTTACCAGTTGTTCATTAATTCTGGGTCTTGTCTTCTTTATTCTTTGAACATTAGATCCCTAACGTGTCTCGATGCAGAAGTAGTTCAGTGCATTCATCACTGGCACCAGTAGATGGGGATATTGAAATACAAATACCTCTGTCTGCCTCACTTCACCTCTCCCTTTATTTCCTGAGGAATTTGTCCTTACTGGTATAATGTGAACATTACTTATAACTGTGGTGCACTAAGGCTTTATTTATTAAGGAATAAAAGGCTGTAAAGGATGAATTATCGTAATACATTAAGGATATGAAAGATGATGAGTTTAGCTCATGGACTCAGAGGCAGTTGGATCACACGGTTAGATATTTCTCTATTTTTTGTGTGTTGTGTGACGCTGCAGGAAATTAAGTTATATTGGCCCTGTGTAATTAATTTTTCCTTTGGCCAACTAAATATCATTATTATTGGTGTCTGAAGCGCTGCTTGTTATAAGGAAAACAAAATAAAAGCCCGTGCAGGGCTTAAAATGCAAGATCCCCTTTGGTCCCCGATGAGATAGGCAGGGTGAGAGTGTGCCGTGATTATCTGACACCATTGCTCATCAATCATGTCGACTTCTGCTCAGTTACTCCTCCTCAACCAACTAAGCCGTTAACCCCGTCTTCGTCAAACAGTTTGCTGTCTGCCTGTTAGAAGGGCCCCTCACATTGTCCGTCAGGTTCCCATCAACATGTTCTCTTCTGTTCAAGTACCGTACTGCAATAAGTAGGACAAAGATAATAATAAAAAAATATACCGTATATATATTTGAGTTGGTGTGAGCGTGTGTTGTATTAGTCTGAAAGTATCAACAGTATACTATTAAAAAACACATCTTCATCCCAGAAAGGTTTTCTCAGACTTCTGAATGGAGGACTGTTAAATTCAGATGCTTTCATAGACAATAAAAAAAGTCCCTGTCTAGATTCACACTTAATAAAGTTATCAACACCACTGTTATTGCTTCATTAGCGCTAACTCGGCAGGTGCATTATTTCTATTTTAATAAAACCATGGACTGCAAAAAGACATTTTATGTTGTGGCTGTGATTACATAAGCCACAGAACAAACCACCTCTGGTTGCTCAGTAATGTAACTTGTCAGTACCTCAAGTGGGTCTTTCTGAACAATTGAGTTTTTAGATTTTGGCCAAGTATTTGTGGAGTGTGGAGAGCCTGCCTGCATTTTGAATATGAGCATGTTAAGCCAAATCTGCCATAGCTTTGACCGATAGTGATGGTCAGTAGCGATTCTTATACATGGTGGGAGACTGTTTAACTACAAGCTCTCAACCTTCGTGCGCACACAAAGACAAACTTTAACGTTCAGACAGTTTTGGAAATGCTGCCCCTCACCCTTGCCAGTACAGCACAAATGCACCCAAACTAACACAATTCATTCCTTCATTCAACTCGCAGATGCCTCCATATTATAAGTTCTGAATGCCAGTGACATGAGACCAAAGCACATGAATTACGGAAGAGTTGAAATGCTGAACAGTGTCTGCTCCTATTAACCTGCCGTCCGCTCCAGAGAATTTGATGTACTTTGCCATTCAGTCAGAGAAGTGGAGCTTCAAAAGCGTTCCTGCAGATGTTTCCGTTTGTCCAGATTTTGTGTTACACCATGTCTGTTTATTTTTCCCCCGAGTGTTTTATTTAGGTAATGAACAGAGAAAAAATTGGAACATTTGAGGCCTCACAGAACCAAACAAGTTATCCTCCTTTAACTCGACATGAGGCATCCGGAGTACATTTACATACGATTTCAGGGAAGCTTCATAACTGTAGAAGGTCACACAAATACCAGTGCCGAGGCTCTGATTCAATCTGAAAGGCTAAATATCTCCATTGTAAACTACAGAGTTATTTAATGCCCATCTTCTGCCGATGATTACATACTTTCCTCATCTAGGACAGTATACATACAGAATTATCCATTGATTTGAAAGAAATAAACATTTTGAAGTTCATCTTTGAAAGTCGTCAGAACAAGACAAAAATGTAGCGCCCCAAAAATCATGTGTCCTCAACCTTTTCTACTGACTATGGAATGAAATATTAAGTTGAATCCCATAAAATGTGTATACTGTTTGGCTCAATTCTTTTTTTTTGCTTTACCAAGTCGGATGATGCCAGTGTCATCAGTCATGTTCACTGTCTCTGTTACGCTCCCATCTATCATTTTGTAATGAGCTTTTTTGTCTTTACGATGCCATATTTTATTATGATGGTGATGACAACCCAATTTCCCCCCAAGGATTAATAAAGTTGCTGTCTCCCCAGGATCTCGCTTATCCGCAACTGTGAGAAGCTGCCAGCCCAGGAGCATTTTATTGTTCAGCAATACCTGGACAAGCCCTTCCTGATGGAGGGTTACAAGTTTGATCTACGCATCTACGTCCTCGTCACTTCTTGTGACCCGCTTCGCATTTTTCTCTACAACGACGGCTTGGTTCGCATGGGCACAGAGAAGTATCATGCACCAAATGATGCCAACCTGGTGAGTCATATAAACTGTAGTACTTACGATAAAAAGTGTTTTTTTGTGTTGCACTGTCAAAAGCAAACTTAGGAAATGCTTGACAGAAGCTGCTTATGCACTTGAAAGCACATTATTGTAAAACTAAGAGTAGTACACATGTTTTTATCTGCCTACCATCTGTGCACAAGGCTTGTTTGATGAGTTGTAGAGGTACACACAACTGCTGGATTTGCATCAGAGAGTACACACGGTACCTAGTGTGTGTCCCATCATTTGATCAAAATGTACAAAAGACAGTAAAAGAAGGCGCTAACACTTGCCTTGGGCTTCTGGAACTCAGCACACACACAAAAACAACACAAACATATAGAGGACAAGAGGCTAGGAAACACGATGCAATCTCCATATCATCACAAAAACATGAAAACACTCATTTACATTTTTGCAAACGCAGTACTTATGTATAAATGCGAGAGGTATTATTGTTTAGCTTGCTGAAAAGCAACAAAGGTGGTGATCATTGGAAAAAAAACAACATCAACCATTATGAGAGAACAATAGCAGCACAAATTCAGTTGTCTCTCACCCCTCCATTTGCTGACTGGTTCCTAGAGGAGTTTGGTGCCTTGAATTCCTTGGCAAAGGAAGACTGGTGTAGATGAGGAAAATTGAAATTGTTATTGAGAGAAAATAGTGCGTGTTCCTTGTGTGTTCCCATGTGCATTTAAAAAGCGTGCAGGTCACCTTGCAGTTAAACGGAACATGATGTCAGATGAGGAGCAGATTGTCAGGGAGAGAGCTGCAGCAGACCTACTAAAATTAATGTGGATATTTAAGTGCACCTCACTTTTTGCTGGTAGTTTGTATGAACACACACACATAATTCATTACTAATCTTGAAAAATTTAGTTCTAAGCAGTTGTACTGAAATGTTTCATTGTACATTGGAATATTGTCCTGAGCTGAGTGACATATTTTAGAAGCAGCTGTGAAATGTTTAGTCTCCTCTGATGTACGATCGTATTGTTTCCTATGCAGAATAACTTGATGCAGCAGTGAGTTGGTATGGGACTCTGTCTGAAGAAGTGCGAGAGCGTGTCAACTCGGTGTTACAGTTCCACCAACGCAAAACGTTCCTAATTTCTTTCCCAGGGTTGAGAGGTCTGCAGTATTGCTGAAGTGTAGACAACTGTGTCGCTCTTATTGCTTTCTCTTAAGCACACACACACTATATGAATGCAGCCGAGCATAAATGCCAGATGTCTCCTGTAATATCAAGCAGCTCATATTTGCCTTGAGGTTCTGCACCTGCTGAAGCACACAGTCTGTCGCTGATGATGGGATGTATCGTACACCGCTTCACATCAAGCTCGATGCTTATCACCAGCACGAACACACAAATGACACACACAGACGCAAGGACGCAAGTGTGTATTGTCTTAGCCTGGCTGTGAAGCACGTTGGAGTGAGCTATGCTGTGGAGATGAATGTTCAATCCCACGGAGAGAAGCTCCCAGGCAGCCATCAGGGGCTGGAGTGGCTATCGGCCACAGCGTTATTACTGTGCAGGTTAAGGACAAGGGTGTATTGTCTTATATTGTGAGGGACCGTGTTTAAAGAGTGGGCTACAACGAAGGTTACACAATGGCGAGTCACAGGCTGCTACTGAAGGACGCTGTTTAGTCATGTGACATCATATCATTCAATCCCATTAGAGTACCCCTACTATATTTAGGTATAGCAAGTACTCTTGGTGCACTATGGGAGTTATTTTCATAAAGCACAATGAGCTGCACCATTTCTTGCAACCTTTAGCTGTTGCCAGGGGACAAGTTTTTTCTTTTGTTATTGTCTACCCATAATGCTTTTGGGGGAAATGTTTTACATTAAAATGGGCATAAAAGCATGAATACCCTTAAGTTGGATGATTATTATTTCTGACAATGGTCTAATTACACTAAAGATCATCATCACAGGCACCCTAGCTGTTTGCACACAATATTCAGTCAGTACACCACATATTAAAATAATATTTCATTGTATCTACAGTTGTTTTGTTTTATTTCATCCGTTATTTGTGTAGATTATTATTAATCAAGGTCAGGAGATTGAGTCAGATGCAAAGGAAGTCCAGCTGCATCGGATTCAGTCGTTGAAGATTGTGGTATTGAAGTATGTTATTAATGCATCGAACTGGGAGTGGAAATAGCTTAAATTCTCCTTCCACTCAGAAAATATGATAAATAAGAGAAAAGAAGAAACTTAATTTTATGAAGCAGCATCCACAACATGGCACCTGGTGTGAATACGTTCCCTTTGTCATGCCTGCCTGGACTTCAGGACGGCCATAAGACTATTTCATGTGAATCTATTGAATGTGAACATTTGATTTGAGCTACTCTTCTTTGTTTCCGACAGAGTCAGCTCTATATGCATCTGACCAACTACTCAGTCAACAAACACAACGAGAACTTTGAGCGAGACGAAACGGTGGACAAAGGCAGCAAGAGGTCCATCAGCTGGTTCACCGAGTTTCTCCGCACAAATGGCTACGATGTGGCGAAGTTCTGGGGAGACGTCTCTGTACGTGGGTAGACCGCCTTAACGAACACAAACTCTCTTACAATCTTGTAGTGGGTGTATCACTTTCCGAAAGATGTACGGCGTGATAACAAAACGCACCACAAGAGCAAACATCGCATGCATTCCTCCACAATGACAGTATGTAAGGCTGCAGCCGTCGAGACACATGCTCTTCTTCTTCTTCTTCCTACTAACCAACACATGTTGAACAGAAAACACAACAGTTTGATATGATCTGCTGCGACAGTGATTTAGTGAGTTGTGAGATGATTGTGAGTGGATGGGAATTTCTCTTTACCCATCCACATATTGCTGTTTTTGTCATCAAAGTCTCTTTGGAAGATTGTGATTTTTACTTTTCTTTTTTTTTTTTATCCCTGTCTATCTTTTACCTTTACTTTGTGTCCCTCTTTCTGTACTTATTTGTGTTGGATAATCCCTCAGTGACTGTCCTTTGTTTAACTGTCTGTTCCCATGATACCAGCACTCGACCTTAAACTCAAATCCCATTCATTATTTTACACTCCTCAAGGTAATCCTTATTTTCTGTTTATCTAAGCTGGAGGTTTCTTTTTTTTCCCTCTCGCGCTCATCTTGACTCATTATGCTAACATTCACACACTGCTTTGTTCCAAATCTCTATTTATGCTCCCTACTTGCACTCCTCTCTCCTACACTTTTCAGCTTTTTTTCTATCATTTTTTTTCCTCTTACAAACTTAACAGGTTCTTATGATTATTCTGCCATTGGTCACGTCCAGAGGCAAATGATTGCTGTTAAGAATCTTGTGTTGTTTTTACGTTCAGGTAAAACGGTGACATTTCTCTCATATAGTGGTATTATTGATATAGTGCATGGATGCACCTGTCAACGGTTTGACTGGAAGATAATACAAATATGATAACATGAATACGATAAATCCCACAATCCCAACTTGTGTTATGTCTTTCATTATTTTTGAGAGACATTTAAATGATTATTAAGCATTAAAAATTAGCTTTTGGCATTTCAGAGAATCTTTTTGAGGATGCTGATATATTTAAATAACTTTCATGATCTAAGTCTTGAATGTCATACATTTGTGAGGACAGAATAATACATTGCTTGAGTGAATAATATACATTTGATCAGTTTTCCTGACCTTTAGCTATGACCTTAGAGTTGACTGAAAAATTGGTTTTAGTTTTGTTTGTTGGTTTCTGTCCTTGAGAAGAGAAAAATCCCATAAAAAACTAATAATGCATTGGTTTTATATGACGCTTTACATTGTGCATTATTCATTCATTGCATATTTGGTGGTGGTGAAGCTACTATTGTAGCCACACACCGAAGCGAGGCTGCCAATTTGCACCATCGCCTCTCTTCACCACCACCGACATTCACTTGCTCACTGCATTCACACAGGCAATGTGGGTGAAGTGTCTTTCCCAAGGACACAACAGAGAACACAGAGCTGGGAATCGAACCTCCAGCCTCTCGATCATAGGACGACCTGTGCCACCATCAACCCAAACACTATAACACTATTCAAATAAATTAATCATATTTCCTAATGTAAAATATCTAAAATAACATTGACATTAATGAGTAAAAACTATAATTAAAAGAGATCAGAGAAGCTTAGGAAAACCAGTTTGACCAAGCAAAACAAAGACCCAGGCAAACACACGTACACACACACACACACACCTACACACACACCTACACCCCCCCCACACACAGAAGGTTAGGTAGTAGCCAAAGCTGGGGGCTCAGGATAAAGAGGGAGATGATGGGTGCAGGGACAGACACACACCTGCCAGCACTGGGGACTTGGGGCAAAAGCGGTGGTTGCAGGAGCAGGTGTTTGTACTGGGCAGCCTGTGGGTCAGATGGGTGGACAGAGGGATCAAGGTGTGTGATGAGAGAAAGATAGAAGAGGGAGAGGGCCTGCAACCTTATCAGGCCAGGGCCAGACCATTTTGCCCCCCTGATACACCCAGCAGTTAGACTGGCCTGAACAAATGGCAAGCCCAGAAGCACTGCATGGGGCTCGACTGGTTAGGGAAAGCTTTTTGCAAAGTGTTGTGTGTGTGTCTGTCTGTCTGTCAAAATGAGCATGTTTGCCCGAGTTGCACAGTGGGGGTATTCAGGCAGGTAGCAGCCAGCATACATAAAAAACACACAAACAAAGGTTGGGAACCACATCCAACACAGATGGACCACCACCAGCATAAGTCTGTGTGAGTAACATTCTAAAGGTTTTGTGCCAGTTTCACTTTTTGATTCTGCTCCGTGTTTGAGTCGTGTCTTGAGCTGCAGGGGATTTGAGAATGAATCGAGATTGTTGTGCGACTCTTTAAAACAGGTCTGTGGGTGATCTATATGTCTTTATTACTCAATATTCAGAGTTTAGTCATAAATCTAAAGGGTCAATCACTTGTTTACAATTGTATAGTGCAATTAAAGTGGGACTATTAATTAATCTGGCACTATTTTATGTTCAAGAACACCTTTAATCAGCTGCTATAAAGCTTAATCCTGTGCCTTTTTCTGGGATTAATGAATAAATGTCTGAGCTGAGGTCTTCTTCTATGCAAAATGAATCTCCCTTTGTGTTTGTGTGCGTCCTGCTAGGAGCTGGTGGTCAAGACATTAATTGTGGCTGAGTCCCATGTACTGCACGCCTATCGAATGTGTCGCCCTGGCCAGCCACCAGGGAGCGACAGCGTCTGCTTTGAGGTCCTGGGCTTTGACATTATCCTGGATCGCAAGCTCAAACCCTGGCTTCTGGAGGTACAACTCTGCATGTGTGTGATCATGATATTGTGTCGCTCACTTTGCCTTTTTTGTCATTTAACACTTTGGTCATGCTAAAAAAATAAAAACCAAAACTACATTTCAATAACATTTTGACTATGAAAAGTAGATTTATTTATTTTAGATATTAAATTAAATTCTAATGTAATTCTTGTTTGTATTAAATTTTGAATTTAATTTGTAAGTCATGTCATAATTCTGTTTACAAACACATAGTGAAAGTACTATCTGGACATTTACCTCTGTAGTGTTTGGACATTTTGTTTGAGTGTGGGTTTATTCAATTTAAAAAGAGGAGAGCAGCGTTCTGGGGAGCCTCACCTGTCTTTGCTGCTATTAAAGTGACTGTGGCTGTTAAATTGAAGTAATATGGCACTGCCCTATGCTGACAGAAAGCATAAATGAACACTTTTTGCTTGCACAATCTCATCTCTGGAGCACAGAAATGCACACACAAACACCCACATAGACTCAAGTATACATTAATGGAGCTCCAAACACAAGGGGAGTCATATTTGAAAGTACAATGAAGGGAGTAGACGCAACCACATGGACACGAAAACTGGCATGCTTTCATTTTCACCCACGCATATGAATAATACATATACTTATACATCAACACGACAGCGATGCTTCTTCCTGATGAAGCCTAATATAGGTTGGAACTGCAGATTTACGAGAGGAACACCCGCCTTCTCTTCTTTCAGTGTCAAATTCTCAAGTGTCAGTCATTCAGAAAAAGGGATTCAAGTTCAGATTCCATTCCAGGCTTTCACTCTCTCTGTTCCGATGTCAGCCCACGTTTAAAGCATGACCTAAATCCGTTAACCCAAAGTGGCTTCACCCCCCCCTCACCTTTTCCAAAAATTAACTCAAGGATGGGAAATGCCTCTGGGATAAATGTTTGTTTATTTCCCTCATCATGTCAAACAAAAATAAGTATAAAGATTTACAAAATGTGTTTGATTGGGAAAAGAAATGACATTTTAAAGGTTGTTTGTGTTTGCAGAGGAGTCACTGTGGAATTGAGGTGTCATAATTATGGCGCTGAGCAGTGACAGATGGATAACCTAGTGAGTCCAAGATCGCTGTGTGTGTGTGTGTGCGTGCACGCAAGAGAGACATGGCAAACATCCACGAATGCAGTTGTTCCACTACAGCAGTAATGATCCCCCTATAGAGACTCGCAGGTCTCTATAATGCTTATCAATTACCCCCCCCCCCCACACACACTCACACACTCACATCCACATATCCCTGCTTCAGGCAACATTTACAACAACAATAATTCATCTCCAAAATTCAGCTGATTAGTCGGTGGGATAGTTGTAACCATAGAGACCTTCATATCCTCACTGTCAAGCCTCAAAATAACTTTATTAACATTTGCATCATTTCTATTCAGCAGGGATGCAACACACAGCCAGGCCCACAGGCTGGCTGCTACAAACTGTGCCTTATGGCAAGCCCTCAGGTCCAAATTAAATTTTTCAGCAGCACACTTTGCAACGTTTGTGGCAAACCAAATGAGGTGAAAGAGATTCGGTTTCACCTCATTTTCTTTTTTTCTATAAAATAAAAATAAAATAAAGTCCCAAAACCGTGAAAATTGTGTCAGGAAATGAAACACAATCTAGGTCTTACATTTTTGTTTTGAATTAGTGGACTTCACCTCTCAGGTTTCCTTATTGGTGTCACTGTGAATTATGCATGCCACGCCTCATTGGGCTTTTGCCCTGACTGCTGTTCCGACACCGTCTTCCTCGCTTACTTTTTAAAACGTCAAAGTGTGTTGTTGGACATGCAACCTCACAGCCAGGAAATGAAAGTTCAATCTGTGTAAAGTCAAAGCCAGTAAGATGCCTGCATGGTAGACCTATCATATGTAAGAAACTGTCAAATAAAATTACTCCTGTTTTTGGTATTTCTGTTTTTTGTCTGCTGTTTCCTGTAGGAGGCTGTGGTGAGAAAAGGAGCACAATTGCCTCTAACATCCTCCAATCACACCTTCAGAAAATAGCCTGTATTTTTTTTATTCTAGCAAGTATTCAAAATAATGCAAATCCAACCTCGATTAGAGGACATGTTTGTGTCTGTCTTGCCATTGTTAGAAAGGCTCTGTGTGAGATTCAACAAACTGGTTCTTTGCAAGCAGAGAACAGAAATAAAGAAAATGCACTGATAACAAATTTGGAAACTTCAGACCACCCACAATCTTTCAAGCACACCTGCTAAATAGCTTGTCACTGTGGTGAAAACAGAGAAGGCAGGAGTGATGCTTCTTAAACCAAGGCCAGGCACCAAACAGGCACAGTGTGCTCAAAGCAAGTACAGAGACAGGAGAAGAGAAGGGAGAAAGGAGAGAGACAGGCTTTTGTCTGATCCTTATCTTAATTGAGCAGGATATTCAACACAAGTTTGAACTCCTATTCACATTCAAATCATCAGCACCACACAGACGCTTGAAGGGTAGAACCTGAGATATTCACTTTCATTAAACCAGTCCAGATTGGTCTCGTATAGGCAAGGTGTTTCATTGAGCCATGATCACGACACACACACAAATTTATTCAATGGCAAACTGTTTATCCACATTCATCCAGGGCCCGTATACTGACAGCATGGCAAATAATCCAACAACAAGGAACAAAAATAAAAAAAAACTATCCATTGAATTAAGATTATGATTGGCAAGGACAAGAGAAATATATAAAGTAGTTTACACCCTTCTATTTGCACAGAAAGTGTAATTCATTGTTGTCGTGAGTTCCTGATGGGGATATATGTATGTATATATAACATAGATGGGTGGATTGTAGCCCAGCCTTATTACAAGCTGTGGCTCATTTAAATAATTTTTTTTTGCAGATAAATTATTTTTTTAACCTGTTAACTCTAAACAAAACGAAACATTAAAATAATGACCTGCCTGCCCAGCGTTAATCTCCCTCCAGTGTCTGACTTCAGGTCAGTCTGCCTGGTAGAACCGCAGTCTGAGTGAGGCACACGTAAATGAATGTTCGTGTGCGTATGTGTTCATCTACATTTCATTTGTGGTTTGTCAACGTGTGTGGAGTGTGCAGTAGATCTTGTGTGATCTTGTTTGCTGACATATGCACTGTGAAAGCCAGTGCAACCGAGGGGGTTTCTCATTCTTGCGAATGTGTCTACTCCCCTGTGTGTGTTTGTGTGTGTGTTTGTGCCCGTGCATCTGGATGTGTGGTCTTTGTGCCTTTGGGAATAGTCCCCTGTAGTGTGTGTGTGTGTGAGAGAGAGAGCACGAATTCATGTGTTGTTTACTATTCTGATCTGCTTACCAAACCAGCCCAGAGCTTGTCTTTTAACCCAGTTGGATTAGCAGGGAGAAATTCTGCCTGAAATATAAAAGCAGACCAATTCAGTCAGAAACAGTTAATAAATGTGAGGGAAGTCTTGCTTGCCAAGTTTCATTGTGTTTCAATGTAAATGTTCAATATAAAGTTGCGATTGAACTGACCCGGCACTCTTCGCTCCATCTCCTCATCCATGTCTATCTTTCTTTCTACTCCTCCTGGACGGGTTGTGCAGAGTGATTGGCAGCTAATGAGGCGGGCATGCTCAGGTCAACCGTGGCATGGGTTTGTTTGTGTCTCATTATGTGTGGGTGTGTGAGTGGGCATTACGACAACGGAATGCAGCTGGTCTGCTCCCCCAAGGGCGGTGATTCTTCACTCCTCTCCTCCCTCCCTCCTGAAACTTTCCTCTTGTTCTGTTCTCTGTTCTCGATTGTTTCAAGATGAGTTTGAGTTGCCTGTCCATTCCTCAGAGTCAACATAATCCAGACTTCCTTTTCTTTGGAGTCAAAGTGTGTATGTGGGTATTTGTGGGAAGTATTCTGTGCTGACAAATGTAAACAGATGCCATGACACACACATACACTCACAAACACAGGGATATTTTCCCTCCCACATCTGTGAAACATACAAAGACATCACGACTGCTGGAAATACTGTTGATCTCCTGTATGGAATAAATACTGCCTTGCACTTAAATAAACTGTGAATTGAAACACTGTTTTAACTGTGGATCTCAGAATGGCATGAAGATTGTATGACTATTCATAAAGGTGGAAAGAGCAGACATTGATGGTGCTGTAACTGTTTGGGAACTGAGGGAATAACCTGCTTTTCATATATTTCTTCAGGAAATCTTAGCAGTATTTGCAGATTATTTTTTATATTCAGGGAAATTTAGCAGGAATTTACTTGCTACCTGTTCTCTTAATAATTTTCATTCCCTCATGGGTGAAAAATGAACAAGGATAATACATACAGTTTGACATACTCCATTATCTCCAGGTCTCTCTTGCACTTTCCCACCTTTCAGATTTATTTTGCCTTTGATTAATCTTTGCCACTTAGTAGGATTCATTCTTTCTTAAACGCACATGGATTTCATTCTGAGCTCTGAGGGGCGTCGTTCTCCCTCTGAACCCTAGGTGGCAGTAGTTACTCACGAGCCACTCTGCCACTCATAAGAGGATTATTAAAGAATAATTAGAATGATGTATGGGACTGTCTGTTTCTATCCACATCCATTTTCTGCCACCATGACTATTTCATGGAATAAGTATCAAATTAGGGGCGTACAGGCCGCATATGTGGGGCACTTGAATACACCCCCCAACATTTAGTCATTTATCATCAAGCATGTATGGCAGCATTGTTTTCTGTGCGGCATGTGTGTTTGTGTTTGTGATTGAGAATGAAGATGTATATCTCATACATGGGTGCCATTAAACTGTAGTTTGTTGTTGCTATATTTTGGACTCCAAACTATGTGTATCTTGATCTTGCCTGTTTGTACTGAGGTGGGAAATTAGGTTTAGCTGGTGCAAACCAGCTGGCCACGCTTTAGTTTCAGTGAATCTTCCGAGCGCCTTTTGCTTTTGTGGCTGTGCTTCACTCTATCTTCGTATATCATTTTTTTTTCTTAAACAAAGAAACACAAAACAAACAATAATAGCAATTCTCCCGCCACCCTGCCAGTCATGCAGGGCAGGTTTGACTGGTGGCAAAGCAAATCATTGGCCCATTCACTCCCAGGACCTTTTCTGCAGATCCGCATGCTCAGCTAGAGTTTCCCTGTGCCCGACAGGACCACTAAAAATGCCAGAAACAGAACAAAACAGTGATTGATAAGACGGCTGAAACAAGAGAACGACCTAACATGGCGGCCAGCTGTCTGTCTTTCTGTCGCTCTGCTACTCTTGCTCTCCCTCTCTCCCTCCCTTTCTTATTCCACCATTGTGCAGCAACAAACACTCCATTCTGACAGCGGTTGAACTGTGCCGACACCCTTGAGTGTGCGGGGCTTGTCAAGCAGTGGCTGTTTATACTCTGCCAGGAATAATAAGAGGGTTAGTTTTATTTATTTATTTTTAAAACTGATTAATCATGAGCAGCCCTTGCACTTGTTTGATGAATCAAAAAAAAGAGAAAAAGAATAGATGTAAATGGAGGGAAACAATTTGTCGTGGAAAGATCGCATCTGAGCCATTGCTGTTAGCTTATTGTTGGTGCAACACAGCAGAGGTGACATTTGCAAACTTTAATGCCTCCAATATTTGATATCATGAGAATCATAATTAAAATGATAACTGGGTTAAGAGAATATACCCTTAAGAAGTTAATCAGCTGTAATAAATAAGAGCTAATAAACTTAATGGTTGCAGTTTTATAAATCTTTTTTTTTACATGAACAGGTTTGCTGTTCACAGACATTTCAGGCCACATGGAAGTTTTAAAAAAAAGTAATAACTCCTCCCTAACACAAGCTTTATTCCACAACTGGCAGATTGCATGTGTGTGTCAGTCGCACACCAACAGGTGCAGGGGAAAAAGAACCCTCCACATCCTTTATAGAATGTGATTTACAGCTCATCCTCCGAACTCAGTCTGTTTAATTGAATGAGCAGATGATGATAAACCTGTTCCGCGAAGATTGCCTTGTTATTTCCCCAACACATTCGTTTTGATATTGGGCCGAGTGATATTTGGGCTGCACTAATCTGATTGTGATGCTCGACCAAATAAAAGTGAGTATAAAAGAATTTCTAACATTTAATCAGGTATTTTCATTGAATGCAACTATAGGAGAGACCAAGGGCTCCTTTAAAATCCTGCCAGAATCACTTAAGAAAGTCAGAGTGGTGCTTTTGGGTGCCCGTTGTTGTTCATTAAGACCACCATCCTCCATCAGGGAGGAAGAGGAGAACACAGAAACATACAGACAATAACCAAAGAGAGAGAGGGCTATCCAGTGAAAGGGGGGAACAAGTGATGATGGATGAACTAACTAGATGAAGTATGTAACAGGCAAAGAGAAGGTGAGAGAGAAAGGTGAACATTTGATGAAATGATGAGTGTCGCTAGGCCAGTCCAATCTGAGAGCTTGACGGCACAAACCAAAATAAGAAATGAAGACAAGTAAAAAGACAACTGTTGCCGGGATCACTGCCAGTCTGGTGTTGGCACTCTGAACCATACTGTTTTCCTTCCCTGCCATGTTGGGAAATGCTCTAAATGAAAACAGACCTCTTCCCTCTTTTTATTTTGTGAGTTTTTTCCCCCCCATCTTTAAGGTTCTGCAGGTTGAAGTGGAGCTCTGTCCCTCTCGGCGCACAGAGGGATGTATTGTACACTTCATTCTATTGATTGAAAGAGTTGGATAGGGTTCTCTTTTTCCCTTTTTTTCCACCGGGAGACATTCATCACCTACCCCCCCCCCTCCTTCTGATAAATGTTTGCTGTGTAGAAAAATGTACTGACGAAGGCTTGCCCATCCAAACCAACATCCTGTGATTTAGTGGCTACCTTTCGGAATTTTGTTGATCTATCCTACGAACTAATCGAGGAGTCTGGGGCAGTGATTTCAGAACAAGCTCAGTGAAGTTACAGTGTCTAGTTAATTTCTGCCTCTTCAATCTTCATGGAATTTGGTGGAAGGGTGAAGCATGGGCCACAAAATGTTTTTAACAATAATAATTTAGAATTGTCTCGAGAAATGACGCCCATATCTCTTTACTACCCTGCAGGAAGGTGACACATCACCGGATTGCATGTGAATTCAGACGAACACACACACCTGCAGATCTTATTCTATCCGTGACACAACACACAGAACAGAGGAGAGATCTAGACAGCGATGTAAGGTGGTCTCTCTGTTTTTAGCCTACAGTCTGACCTCACACCCTATGAGTTTGTGAAAGATTAAAAATGAATATGCATTTTATAATTATTCCAAGTATGAAGAATTTGAATTCCACAAATTAGGGGTGGGCTTCTCTACTGAGACAGCTTACCAGTGATATGTGAAGATTGAGAGGTGCTGTTGATTATGACCACTATATTTTGATGTATTCAACACTTTTTAATAATATATGCTGTCATCTGTCGCTGTGCAAATCATAGTTGGATCCTCTGACAAGGTGCTATATCTGTGCATGAGGCAGGCTGTGCCATGCAAATTTACATTCTGATTAAAAGCAGATTGGCTTCAGGTGGACAAAAGATTTCACCCACATGTTCCAAACAAAATACAAGGATTGCTAAAAACACATTTCTTGGAACAATCCAAAGATATTGCATTCTCTAAGAGCTTAGTTGACTACAGCTTCATTACTTCATGAAACAAATTGCCCTTTATATGAGCTACATGGGCTCAGGGACACCATTATAAAATGTCACAGTTTTCATGCGTGCTGGTGACATTTAAAAAATTCGGCGTTACTGAAGAAGATAGAAGTGATCATAGTATTACGATGATGTCAGAAGGAGAACCAAACTATTAAGCTTGATCAAACTTTTCATTGACCATTGTTACTTTGTCATTTGAAATCACTTCATGAGAAGATGCTATTTAAATCACAGTCTGGTTCAGCCACTCTCTCTCTGTACCTATCGCCACTTACTGGTCATTGCCTCCAACTTTCATCTTTCTCACCCTGGAGGAGGATAGAGAAATGGACATGAAAGTGTGCAGGGGAAGAATTGAGATTTGTTGTGCCAGGAATAATAACTGATATACTATCTGAATACCTTGCACTGGAGCTGGAAATTGTACTGTTAGTGGCTTTTGTAACTCAAATCACAGGTGACTTATTCAGCTCTTGTTCAGCCGACTCTCTGGATGTCCTCTGATTGTATTTGATGACATGGAGCTGAGGGGCAGCAATTTACTGTGGCATGAGGAGGTGAAGCAATGCTGGTATATTTAGGTTACAGCTTCATGGACCGCTTGCTGTTTGCTTAAAAGGCTACGGTCACCAATCTGGTGACAGTTTAACCTACACAATCTGTTCATATGCATGCACTCATGCAAAGGCAAAGGCTCAAACTTCCAAAGTGTCCTTGAAAGAGAACATACCCCCCGCCTCCATCTCTGTCTCCCCTCTAGCCTCCCTTCTTTTGGTGAATGTTTTCCAAAGATGCCCTAAATCTACTCCTGTAATTGCACAGCATTTCTGTCTGCCAACTGGGAAGGGAAAAAAAACGAGGTGAAGTAGAAAGAAAAAACAGAATGTTCTTTGAATGTTTCTCTCCTCTTCTTTCTGGCAGATCAATCGAGCGCCAAGCTTTGGGACCGATCAGAAGATTGATTATGATGTGAAGAAAGGGGTGCTGCTCAATGCACTCAAACTCCTCAACATTCGGTACTGTTGTCTGCCCAAGTCTCTCTCTCTCTCTCTCTCTCTCACACACACACACACCTGTGGGCTCATTATGTTTCATTTGCTGAGACAGACAAAGCCTTTGTCAAACTTTATTTTGTTATTATTTATTTATTCCTCTTGAAGGATTTCAATCGATTCGTGGCAACCCTGAAAACGTTGCAATTACTTTCACTCTCTTCAAAATCCAGTCTTCTTCTTCTTTTGTTTTAAAACTGATGATGCCGTTGTGACATTAGTGAAAGTGAAAATAACATGCTAATATGGGCTCAAAAACCCACAGCAGCAAATTTTCAAAGCTGTGCCTCTGCTGAAGCATGCATCCTTCAGTGTGAAACACTGCGTGTGATAGTGTGACTTTTATGCCGCACTGATCTCTGTTCCAGAGTCTACGTTTGTTACACTTTTCTCTAGTCTTGGTTTTCTACTTTGGTTTTTGGGGGGGATCTATTTCTTTATTCTTGTTGTGTAATATATTATTGGTACATGTGTGTCTAAGTGTGTTGTGTTTGTTCATGTGCTTTTCTGTCCCCTGGCTACTGCGAGTCAGTCCACTGATTGATCATCGTACACCAGACCTCTGGACCCCCCCCCCCCCCCCCCCTTTCTTTCTATGCTTGTCTTCCTCTTACTACTCTAAATATAGTCTTGAAACTAATAGTCACACACACTCGTACATACGCAATGAATCAATGACATGCAGTGCCATAGATCTACTTTGTCCAAGTGTGGAGAACGGTACATTCTACATAAAACAAATCCGCTATCCTCCCGAGTTTCAGGTAGCACTGACAAATTTCTGATCAGAATGATTTGTTTCATGAATGCTGTTTAAAAGGGTAGATTTGATTATTCCAATGGAAATAAATTGGTTGAGACAAGTGGATGGTGGTGGGGGTCCACTGGACAAATTGCATATGTTCATGCTGGAGTGAATGAGGGCTTTGTTCTACCTCACTCACTTTTTCCCTATAATGGCTTTACTTCCCAGAAGAGGCGGACTAGTGGTGTGCGGAGATAGGGTCAGCTCTCAAACCTGCCTCCAACACTAACTGTATCAACAAGGGATCAATTCAGACCCGGCAAGGCTTGGACATTGATAAACCTCAGCCCACCCAACAGCACTCAATATCCAATTTAAAGGGCCAGCGACTGACCAAAATGAATTGCCCTTTCTGCTGACCGCAGCGGCCCTCTTTCTTCAGAATAAGCTATCTGGTCCTTTCTATCCTGGGTTTGTCATTTTGTCTGTCTCAGCTGTATTATTTTCTTTTTTGTTAACTACTGCAAGGATGTGATCAGAAGTAATTCCAGGCCCATCTAACTGTTTGAGGGGAGACTTTGTCAAATCGTATCAAAGATTACAGCATCTATCCAGTTTTTTACTGATGTCATCAATCTTGATAGAGCATGTGGTATTAAAATAAGAGTAAGTCCTCCGTTTACTATTTGAACTATTACTGTGTATGGCATGGAACTGGACATTTAAAAAGTAAATCAGCCATTCTTTTTCAACTGTTAAATCCTGGGACAGTCTACTAATGTAAGATACAGGAGTATTACGTATTAAATAAATATTATTTTAATCCAGTGAAGGTTTTTGGTAGGAAAACTGAAAACGCATGCTAAAATTACTGTTTTTATATTTCATGTTCTGAAACTGTACAACATTGCGACCATTGACTTGTTTATTGTTGACTCAGAGCGAGCGATAAGAAACGCAACCTGGCTCAGCAAAAGGCCGAGGCTCAGAGACGGCTCTATGGACATGGCTCCATGAAGAAGCTCTCTGCAGCTTCCTCGGACTGGGAGAAACAGAGACACACCCTGGCGCGAAGGAGAGAAGAGTTGGTAAGCACAAACACATAATGAAAGTATAGAAATTGTTTTGGCTTTAGTATTTACTTATGAGGGGTTTTGAAAAAGCATTAAAAAGCATTCAGTTTGACTTGCTGCTACCTACATAAACCCTGGTTATGTTACTGCTAATGATGGTAAACAGTTTTCTAGTTGACCACATATGAATGCATTGTTTACATTTTTTAGCACAGTGCAATGCCACTTTCTTTACAGTTTTGAAAAATATGGCAATTTTTTAAATGCCTTGATTTTAATAAATTATTAAACTTACTAAATTGCATTATTCATTAAAATAAAATAACTACATTGTTTGCTTTCATTAATGTAGTTAAAAAGAAGATGGAAATGAGTGTAGAGTACATATAAACCTAAAACACTGAATCACATAATCTTGACCAGGCAATGCAGAATTCAGACGTTTTGTGGGTAAGTGTTTAAATTGAACTATCAACGCACTTGGCTTGCCAGTACTGGTGATCAACCTGAGACCCAACACACAGGGACTTGAACCATGGAACCTCAGATTAAAAATCTGATGCTCTACCAACTGAGCTATCCAGGCTCAGGCGCTGTCGAATTAAGTATCCGTGCACCATAAAGTCATAGACGTGCTGCTGAGGACGACATCACCTTTTTTTCGTTACTGTTTCTAGAAAGAGCACCTGGCACAAGTCCGCAAACAGATCTCAAGGGAGGAGCATGAAAATCAACATCTGGGGAACTACAAGTAAGGAAGAGGCATACAACCAGGGTGAGGGGGATGACCCCCTGTCCTTGGGTCGTGCACCCTGGCTTGTCCTCAAGCCAACTTTTACTTTTCATGGTTGGTGTATAAAGATGCCAAGAACAATTTATAACCTTTTAGTGATGACCCTCATCACCATGTGTACGGTGTAAATCCAATTACGAGAGGAATGAGCTGCTTGGTGAAGATCTGCGCTCTCTCAGTGCTTTTCTAGTTTGTTCATGCTACAATTATTTCTTTATCTTACTGCCACTCCATCGATCTCCATTGTAAGCCCAATTTCATTTTATTGTCTCAGTTTCATTTCTTTTTTCCTCTGTTTCCCTTGTGATCTCCTTACTCCCTGCATTGATTACCCTTCTCACTCCACATCTTCTTTCTCCAATGCTCGTTCACTTTCCTTGCTTTTCTCTGTGTCTCTGTGGCCTACAGACGTATTTACCCCCCAGAAGACAAGCTCCTGTCGGAGAAGTATGAAAGCCTGCTCTCAGCCGCCTTTCAGACCTTCCTTGCCGGGCGAGCTGCCTCACTTCAAAAGGAAATGAATAATCCTCTGAAACGAATGAAGGCATGTATATCGGTGACACGCACGCACACACACACACACACACACACACAAGCAGACAATTGTGGACAAGTACTTGCCAGCTAAAAGAAACACATGCATTTATTTTAGTATTCTGCCCACAGAGACAGAAAAGGATGCGCAAATAATGTGGAGAGTGTGCCGCAGTCCTTCATATTTGTTAGAACGTCTGATAGCATGTCCTTCTCCTCCATCTGTCGCACTTCCCCATTGCCATTCACTAAGTCTCTCCACAAATATGTATTGTGCTCTGTTTACAGGCTTTTAAAAGCAAATCAAATCCCACACATAAATGTCAATTTTGTTTCTTCACCGTTAGACACTTCAGTTTCTCCTTGTCCTCTGTCAGCATCTTGATGCTGTCAAAGTTAGTTATCAATAGAGCTATCAAAGTTTGTGTGCGTGTGTGTTTGTATGTACAATTTATATATATATATATATATATATATGTGTGTGTGTGTGTGTGTGTGTAAAATATAAATGAGATAATAACTGCATGCTATGTAACAACATAATCATGAGTGACAGTTGAACAAAACATTAATCTTACCAATTTGAAGTAAGGAAAGGATCATTGAATGGAAGAATTTGAATTGGATATAAAGCAAACTAGACTTTTTAATGACATTATTTAACCTTATCAATTTTAAATGTATATTATTCAAATGTCTAAAGTAACCTTCATTTCAGACTGAGGATAGTTTTGTTTGTTCTCCCGCACACATTGCACACATTCGTGGTGAAAACCTTTATAAATTATTTTCCCCAATGACATAAAAAGCACGGCAGGGATAAAGTTGCCAGATCAGCATATCTCAGATCTATACATAGTAGCTTCATCAAACTTATATTAACACATATTTTAACATTGTAGTTACAAGTTAAGTTCGTTTTGAATTTCATACATTACATCTCATTTCCATATATATTGTTTAAAGACGAGTCAGAAGGTTGGTCAAACTTTACAAACATATAGTGGTGCATTATAATTTGCAGCATTTTGACTTTTACATGTCAAGATGATTTTAAGGTGACTTTGAAGGTTGCTCATTTTCTCCAATGCATGTATTCAAAACATTATATACATCAAAGGAATTGATCAAAACAAATTGTTGTACAATTTTTGGAAGGTGTCGAGGGGGGGACAGATCATCTGCAGGCGACACTGTTTATAATGGTGATATATGTTCGTCTCTAACTGAGGTGGAATCCATAATTATTCATCTGACAAGCATTGCATGTTTGGCTCGTTTTTCCTGTGCCAAGTGCCTTGCCTTTGCATCATCAATCTCCCCACTTCCAGTGCAGTTAGGCTGACAGATATCAATCAAACTGAGAGTTCTATTGGGAGCAATCCCTGCCTACTCAGCTTTTTTCCCATTTCTCCATTTCCCCCCCTGCACAAATAAAAAATAATATTGTTATTGAGCAAAAACATACTCAACAGCAACTGGCAAGTCATGTCCTGCTAATCCAATAAAACAGAACAAACTGTCAATATTGTCTTTGATTATTTAATTGTCAGTCTGTAGGTATGCAGTGTGCAAATTAAGTAGAGCAATGTGTAAAGTCATTTACTTTTGGTCAAAAGAGCAGGCAGCTGCTGATTATGTTGCATATTATGAGAAACAATCGTATTAACACACCTGCACTGCATTTGAACCTCACTCTAGAGCAACACTTCAGAGCTGCAGATTTGAGCAATGAATAGACAGCCAACAAAATGAGCGTCGGAGCTGTATTTTTTCCACAGCTGCTGTTTGTAATGTGGAAACAATTGGAAAAATTGCACATATTTCCTGCTGAGCAGTGATTGTTGAAATGTTATTTACCTTCATCTCTCCTCCAAGACTACTCTTGCTGAGACATACTGTCTATCCTGACCAGGTTTTATTTGCCAGTTTTACCAAGAAATGTTTTCTGCTGGCCCAGGGGACTATTTACTCTTTATTTTTGTCATGGATGAAATAAATTATAGACCAGTGAAAAGTATCCTCTGATTACATTATCAGAGAGATATAATATAATAGAGTCATCCATCAAACATCCAAGAAATATGGAACCTGAGAAGGCATGGCATAGTTAGTAGAAGCTGCCAGCAGTCAAAGGATTTTAAGCATTTATTTTCTAAAATTATAATTAAAAACACGACGTGAGCAAGTGTGGAAATGCATATCAGAGACAGTGCATTTAGTGATTGTTAATTAAGCGCGCTCTCCAATTAGTAGCTAATAGATGGCCTAGACTAGACTCATTGTTTCAAAAACACTTCTAAATATAAATGCTTTCTATTTATTTTTGACAGTTTTCTCTTAGGTCTGGCCTTTTTGCCATTCTTTCAAACCAGCCAAATGTCCACTTGATCTATTTTGTAATAATTTGATGTAATAAAGATAATGGTAATTTGATAATGGACCACCAATAGTTTTCAAACTGATTGAACTTTGGGAAAGGTTATAAAGCAAATGACTCTTTTACTAATGAATGACTGTAGAACAGTATGAATTTGCTTTAACTTCATATTTATTGAGGTTCCTATGATACATGGTGTGAACTTCATGACAAATACTGTATTGCACTGCTGGCATAGTCATCTTCAACAGATAATCAATGTCACATAATAATGAAATTATTCGATTTTTAAACAATGTATAACTTTAAAATGATACATCAGTAGTGACACATTAATTCGACTACATGCATATATTTTGATGACCTTCAGCTATACAGTAAGCACATAGTATATGAACACACAACAAAGGTTGTCTTAACCCATGACTTTACTTTACAGCAGAACAGACCTCTCCAAACACACACATGTTGACGCACACGCCAACATAGAGAGCCAGGGGCACAGTGACCTTTTCAGAAACCCCAGAAAGCTGCTTGATGGCCAATCTTTGAGGAAACATTCACATTTCATCGGTATTTGAGCGGCAAGTGGGAGCACTTTATGTCCCAGACATGAAGCAACATTAATCACAGTTGTCTGTTTTTCAGCTTTGGCCAAATGGCCATGGCCCTAGTTCGGTGGTGATGGCCACGATGCTGCCTTTTCAAAATCCCTTTATAAGCACTGCCAGATTGCAATGTCGTGTTTGGCCAAAGCCTTTTTCCAAACCCCCAGAAAAGATTTTTACATTTGCATATTAATTTTTTTTTTTCTGTTACATCTCCATTGCCAACAAAGTAGTTAGATATGTGAAATGAATAAGAAATATTTTGAAGTCTTTCTAATTGGTGTTCGCCTCTAAGTGAATTTAACTGCAGGTGGTCCTCACGTAACGACAGAGTAATGTTCCGACGACCCAGTCGTTAAACAATTTCGTTGTTAAACAAAATCTCCATTGATTGATAACTTAGCAAAGATTTTGTGTGGTCAAAAGTTTTTTTTGACTACCTCTCCCCCATAGAAAAACTTTGATAGGCTCCAGCAACAGATAAAGCGGACATTAAAATAAATACATGTTTATATTTGCATACCTCAAGGCCGTTTATACTGTACATATGTACGTACTCACAACTCCGCAGATGGTGCATTCCTCTCATCATAACAGCGATTCCTTGTTGCTGAACACTTACTTACTTTTACATTTCCGAAAGGCCGTCGTAACGATGAGTTGTCGTTAAATGAGTACAACGCTAAGTGAGAACCACCTGTATACTATTGTTAATACTGTAGGCTCCTCATGTAAAAAAAAAAAAAAAAAATCAAAACTTCTGTCCTAATATCATCTTCCTTTTGTTTTAAATATGGTTTGGTGTGCAGGAAGAGGACATCTTGGATCTGCTTGAGCAATGTGAATTGGACGACGAGAGGCTGATGGGCAAGTCCTCCAGGCAACGAGGCCCTAAGGTGGGTGAGAGTGAGCGACATAGAAACAAAGAGGAGGATGGAGTATTCGGGCCACATGCCTCAAGGGACCTAAGAAAAAGTGCTAAGAAGAGTGCCAGAGACTGCAGGAAGTGGGAGGGAAGAGGGAGGCAGGTTTGCCAGATGCCTGGAGCTAACGCCCAGAGAAAGCGCACAGGACGCGATTGAGAAAAATAAAGGAGGGGGGAGCGGGTTCGGCGAGAAAGAAAAGAATCAGAAAGAAACCCAAAGAAAAGACTTAGCTCCCCTAGGGGACAGCTGTCAGGCCGTCTCGCTTACTCTGTCACATGCACCTATACGGCCCCTCGATTTCCCACGACAGCACATTACTCCCTCCATCACCTTGCTTCATTCCCTCCCCGTCACCTCTCCATCCCATTTTCTCTCCGCGCACATCGACATCCGTCCCTCACTCGAGGTCTAAATTGGCTGAGACAATCAAAGACTATGTTAGGGACTCGACAGGGCAGTTAAGCACTGTATTAGTGGTGCCTTAGCTGGAGTAAGGACTTGTTCAGACACAATCACTGTTGTCCAAATACATTTGGATCCTGTCAGTTTCAATGTTTGAGTGTGTCTGTAGAGAGTTTGGGGGATGGGTGCACTGTGATGTATAGATTCAAACCTCTGGAAGTAGCACTCACAAACCGCTTGGTGAAACTGAACCAACAAATGGGCAAAAGCTGCAAGACAGGAGTGAGCTGAAGGGACTTCAGGGGAAGGACAACAGTGTCGCATTGCTGAGGAAGCGTTGTGACAAAGAGGGTGAGAAATAGAAATCAAAACCGGTCAGACGGTAAATTACGAAAGGAGAGCAGAATAGTAGTTAGTTATTTTATTGTCTTCCTGTGTCTTTTGGTGTCCTTAATTTTTGTCACATTTATTCCTCATGGTGTTGCTCGCTTTTTTATCATCTCATTTTAAGGTCGATTTTACCCAATCACTCCTACTCATTCATTCCGGTCTCCTCTCCTTATCTTTCTAGTGTCTGGCCTCTTTGCCTTGCTCACCACAATTTACATATTGTCTGTCTCCTCACATTTGTTCGATGGCCTTTTCTCTCTCTCTCTGGGTTAATTTCCGTTCTCTTGGTCTATTCAGTGAATGCTCAGCTCCCACACTCAAGACTCACCTTGTCCTCTTCTTCATTTCTCTCCTTTAATCTGATTATATTCCCTTTTATTTTCATAACAAGTATTTAATCTCTCTCCATCCGTCTCTATCACTTACACACACAGCAGCTACCCAGTGGGGACTTTATGCTCCCTGTCACTTCCTGATTAATAATATGGGCGTCTTGACAGCATGGCCTAACTGTTGAATCGTAGATGTAAGAATGCTTTATTAATAGTATCAGCACATCACGTCCCAAGACAAAGACCCTATGCTCTCAGATTAATAAACCTTTTAAAAAATGTTTATGAAAGTGTGTACAGAAGTTGTCTGTATTTCAGTGAAACTTACAGGAACATCATTGTTGGTGCTGTGCTTCCTGATATGAGGGCTGTGTTTTATTTTAGAAACCAAGAGATGTTGATTATTTTGATTGTAATGCTTTGACCCATAACTGAGTTAAGGGTCAATGCATTATCTATCATTACCGTTGTCAGCCAGGGTACTGCAGGATTGGTACCTCACTCATATATCATTAAAAAGACTCACATACTCCATTCACCAAGTCCCAAAGTCAGAGACTGTGGAGTTTGTGTGGAGTTTGCATGTTCTCCCCGTGTCTGCATGGGTTCTTTTCAGGTTCAGGTACAAAAATCTGTATGTGGCCATCCTTGATAATCTTATGGAGAAATTTGGAAGGTTTGCCCGTCTTAGAATTAGGCAGACCATCGATGTTTGAATTTACGTATAAATATGTTGACACATTTTTGATGTAGTCCAACAATGAAAAACAAACAAACAAAAAAAACAACAAACAACCATTAATATGATTTACTTTTAAACCATAAATTGGACACTTATGGTATTTGTAATTCAGCAGTGGCTGGGTATGAAGTCTCAAATGCTCTTTTTCTATACTTCTATATATGCATGTGTATAAGATAAAGACAGATACTCTAAAATACAATTGAATACAATATATGCAAAAATCTGCCTGCTATTATGTATTAGTATATCCATATATGCAGATTCTGTGTCTGAGATATATATCTGTGTATCTGTCCTTGTACCTGCCAGCCATTGACTGCCATGCCAGAATGCAGTCAGACCCCGAGGCGTCAACGACCTGACTACCTGGCAGACTTCACCAGCGGCAGCAGCGTCGATAACTCCTGCTACTCTTCAGATGAAGAAGAGGAGCAGAGGAAAGCAGGAGGAGTAAGAGGCGGAGAGAAGAGGGAGAAGAAAGTTTCTTATGACCTTGGGGAGATCAAGGAAAAGAACTTGGCTGAACGATCAGGTAAAGAGATGGGGAATATTGAAGAGATTAACCTTGTCTTTATTAGGAACCCTGAGCACTGGAGTTTGACTGGAGTCTTTTTCTCTTGCTCAGCATTCCATCGTAGTATTATTTGGAAAAAATATTTTCCAGATCTGGGAATATGTGGACACAGACACATTTTTTTTTTTTTTTATCTTTAAACAATTATGTCTACATTTCCATTTTTATCTAACTTCAATGACTGACTTCAACAGAAAGCAGAGATAGAGTGAATGTGTAAAATGATGCAATAAGGAAACTGGAATTGATCATGCGATGGTCTAAACACATTAGATACACTCCAGCCTGGTGCACTTTACACATTTGGAAAGTTTGAGAAATATTCATAGTTGTACAGAACACATTTCCATATACACACATGTTCATATATGCCTTTAGAAAACTGCAAATCCTTAGAGTTTAGCTTTGATCAGGACTTACAGTGCATGCACACACTCTCCAACAGCAGCATGCGGCCAGGTTGTGAAGCTCTGAGCTGGGTCTGGTCATTCAATGAAATATTATCGAAATTGTAATAATTCCAAGTGAAATAACCAAATAACAGGAGCTGTATTTTTTTTTTATAAATGTAGAGTTTCACCAGAAATTATATTTTCTATGTATTATGTTATTACTATTAAATTAATCACTGGGGTGACCCAGAAATTTGTAGACCTTCAAAGTGTATTTTCCTTAAAGGAACATGCTTGGCACAGTCCCCAGTAAAAGTTACATTATCAATAATAGGGCATGTTGGGTTGTCAACCATCTGTCTGTAACAGAGTATGGTCCACATGTGTGTGTGTGTGAGAGAAAGAGAGAGAGAGAGAGATTGAAAATAGTATTAGATCCTTGGCCTTTAATCTAAGTGTCAGCAAGATGATCATAAAGTATTTGTCAGCCATTGGATGTGGCTCTTTGTTGCAGTCACACACACACACACACACACACCTACACACACACACACACACACACACACACAGCAAAGCACCTGAGTAAAGAAAGGTACCCAATAAAATTATATGGAGAGAGGGAAAAAAAAGACCCCATTCATTGTTTACCTTGAAAACACCTTGAGTCTAATGCTGAAATATTCCCTGTTTTATAGTGAGAGTGATAAGTGTCAACCATTCCCACAAAATAGTCATACATCAACTCACTTTCATCTCCCTGAAGAGAGAATGAAGGCACCCTTCACAGCTGCTGACCTTGGAAAGAAAATATTTCTGCTTGCGTTGAGGGCCACTGGTTTTACTGCTGCACAGTGGCTGGCGCTGTCGCCTCACAGCAAGAAGGCTCCGGGTTCGATTCCAGTCTGTGAGGAGTTTATTTGTTCTCCCTGTATCTGCGTGGGTTTTCTCCGGGTTCTCCGATTCCCTCCCACTTCCAAAAACATGCATTTTAGGTGACTTGATCACTCCAAAACTGTCCGTAGGTGTTTGTGTGTGCGTGAGTGGCTGTCTTTCTACGTGTGGCCCGTAGTCCGCTGGGAAAAGCTCCAGCAACACACGTGACCCGCAAGGTGGATAAAGCGGAGGAGACGAGGAGATTGAGGTCGTCTCATCTATAAGAAAATGGATAGAGAGGAGGCCCTCATGGCATTTGTTACTAAAGAACGGAAAACCCCATTGAAAACATTTTGGACTCTCTATTGCTTGTATGGCGAGAGCAACAGTAACCCTGCCAAGCCCCACTTCATACCAAGCCACCAGAAAGCTGCTTGGGCTAAGCCCCATAATACGGTTATCTGGCATTGACCAATGCACGCACACACACACACACACACACACACACACACACAAGATGTCAGATATATACACAAACATACAAACTGCACTCACAGTAAAATTGACAACCTGTTAGGCAGTCCAAGTTTAATGCCACACTTTAACTGTGAAGCCTCCCAGCTATGGATGAAAAGTAGGGAATAGATCGACAGTGAGGAGAATCATAGCATTAAACAAGTGTGAGTGGGACAAGCCGTCAGTCAGTCAGACACCACTCCCTCCCTCTCTTCTGTTCCTCTACAGGTCGCATCCACTGGAAATCTCCAATCAAGTCGCTAAAAAGAAGCCTTGTGCCCTCTACTTCCCCGACGCTTTCTGGTCCAATCAGACGGTCCATCTCCTGCCCTCGCTCAATTGCTTCTCTCTCTTCACCCAGCGAGGTGCGGGTGTCGTCCTTCAAGCCTTCTACAGTTCCCATGGCTACTCCCCTTGTCAGGCCAAGCTCTGCCACTCTGCGCTCCCACTCGCTCAGTCGCAGTGGCTCGACCCACCGTGTGCCTCACAGCAACAGCCTGGGGACCATCCACTCCCACATAGTGAGATACTCACCCACGCAATGTAGACACTCAACTCACATGCACACAGGGTAGAGTTTATCTCAATTCAGAGTGTGTCAGCTGTCATCTGATCATTGTCAGCCACAGAGAATGTATGCTGTCAAACTGTTGCAATTCTCTGTTAATTTGCTCCTCAAGGTGAATTACTTTAAATTTCTATTTCTATCTATCTCGTTTGCATTATAACCTTTAACTCCTCTTTTGCTTTTCTCTGCCTTCATTTCCTGTAGGCTATTATATCGGGATCCAATAGAAATCTCTTCAGTGCTGTTGGCCTACTGTTGCCCACCACAATGATCTTCTGTAAATGTTGCCATATGTATTTTTATGCCTGCCTATTCCATTTCCAGTTACACTTTACATTTCTGCTGGTAACCTTTTGACTGGAAACACAATGAAATGGAGGAGATTAGTTTTAAACGTTAAAAAATAGAAGTAGAAAAACAACTATCATTGAAAGAGTTTACCTGTTGTATTCATATTTTTTGAAAAATAATTAACAATAAAAAAATATTTTTTTGTGTGCAATATTATGTCTGTATCAACAATAAAATTAAATTTTGACAATCTGAATTTGCTCTATGCCATCAGTTATGGTAAGAAAATAATCAGATCGATGACTACGAGGTGGCAAGACCATAAATTAGTGAGTGTGTAAAATTAAAGTTGCTGCTGATGCTTTTGTATAATAATGAGGAAAATACATAATACAGTAAAAAACACATCCTGGTTACAAAAAATGCAAACATACAAATCTACACAGAAGAGATGCAGATGAGACTTTGCCTTGATTGTCAGGGGAAAATGCAATTACCGTATTTTCCGGATTATAAGTCACGGTTTTTTTCATAGTTTGGTCGGGGGGGCGACTTATAAATCGGAGCGACCTATATATGTTTTTTTCTTCTTAATTATGCATTTTTTGGCTGGTGCGACCTACAATCCGGAGCGACGTATAATCCAAAAAATACGGTAAATTAATTTCATAACATATAAACCTGAATTGAAACTATACTGCTACCATACTGTTGAATGCAACGCACATTTGTGTGTGTGTCTGTGTGTGTGTGTGTGTGTGTGTGCGCATGTATAGAGTGAACCGCTAATCAACCTGAGGAGTAAAGAGCAGGAGGCAGAGCTCGTGCGTCAGACTCTAGCCGCTCTTACCGCCATGAGGATCAGGTTTCCAGGCAAAAGTGAGGAAGAGGCAGAGACTGTGCTCGAAGAGGTGGGCACCCTTTTTCTATTTCTATTTAATTTTGTATGGCATTATCAATAATTAAGTTATGCAGTTAAAATTATTGATATGCATTGACAGAAACGGTAATATCTTCGATCATTCCACTGGTAACAGACATGCCCTAAAACACTGAATGAGGTTCTGGTGAATGCATGAGACTATGGATATGATCACACAACAGGTCTCATTGTCCAAGTTCTATGTTTTGCTAAGATCAGATTTGGTTATACAAATGCAGCAGTTTTGATACGACATAATATATTAGCTCCAAAATCTATGTTCAGGATTTTTACTGCTATATATTCAATATAAATTGCACTCTACTCATGTTACTTCCAACACATACATCTGACTTATCTGGCGGGTGAGGGAAATATACGGTAGTCTAAATTTGGAAGTGTCGGAAAATTCAAGGCAATCTGAGTAAGTAGAATGAAAATGAAAAACTGGACAATCTGGTCAAACTAAATAATAAAATAAATTAGAGTATGCATTTATGCTTGTTTAAGGCTACACAACAATGAGGTATCACATCACATATACGGTGGGAGTAGTATTCAGTCAGACAGCAAATGTGTATTTTTTATGTGCTTGTATTGTATTGGTACACTGTATAGGCCGACAGGGTCAAGATCTGGGACTGGTATGAAGAAGGATTGTAGAAACTGAGAAACACAAGGGTATGAAAGTGGGAATACAAGTACTGAACTGGACCACTGTATTCCCATAGTCCGGTCTGAGGCCAGGTGTGGTCACTTTGTAAGCTACCTAATAGAGACCTCCTCACCTCTCTCCACAATAACCTGTCCGCTCTGGCTTCGCTTTCATTGTCTTTCAAAGGACCCCAGCGGCAAGCTGTCGGTCAGTTTGCAGCCCTGTGTTATTCCCCACCGCCCCTTTGCATTAATCAATGTCTCCTCTATTTCTGTTCAGACCACTGTGCCTTTCATTTTGTGCTTTATGTGTGCTTGGGCTTGTGTGTTTGTGCTGTTACTTAAATTACCGGTACAAACTATAAAGGTTGTTTCGTATGGCTAACAGTAATATCCTGAGCACATGGGTGTGAATAACATTTATTATGCATCTACTGTTGGAAGCAGGCTCCATGAATTCAACCATGGCTATTAGATAATTAGTTTCCGTGAGCAATTTCAATAGCCTCTATGTATTACCATATTGCTGGCCATGCACAGCAGTATAATGCAAGCATTCTTCAAATATATTCTGTATATTTGTTTCACTGAAAAATTACAATATAAAAATGATGAAATGCATACAACCTTTTATATTAAATTGACAAAAAGAACATTGCTCAACAAGAGGCGCAGAGGCTTACCTTGAATACCCTCCAGAGGCAACTCAGTGGCAAAAAAGCATTCTGAAAGCATCCATCCATCCCATCTATACTGACTGACCTGAGTTAGTGCCATCACTGTCGTCAGAGCCTGGCGTCCTTTGAGCACCGCAGCTGAAGGGCCTAAAGAACATCAGCTATTTTACTTAAAAAGACAAATACCTCGTTAGTTAGTTTGTTGAATATTTAGCTTCCAAGTTATCAACAAGAACAACACTTCTGCATTTTACATTCATGACCTCTGAGTTATAGTTTTGACCTCTGGATCCTCCTTTGACCTCTCAGCCACTCTGTTCCTAAACACTTTTGACTCTTATCCGTTCCCGTCTCTAATTACACAAACAAAGGTGATTGTGTCTTTACTGTTTTTGCACTGACATTTAGGAACAATGTTCTCCAATTTGTCAGCTGTTCCATTGATCATTTAATGTGATTTTTTTTTGGTGAATGTATGCAACACCTTTTAGCCAGGTGTTTTAAAAGCTGCTTGCAAAATAAAGTATTAATTCCTTGATAAAGTAGAAAGTGGCTGGAATACATGTGAGTTTTTTGACTGTAGAGCAACGTCTACGTCTACTGTCTACACTAAGTGCATTGTGGTACATTCCAGCACCTGTTTGGTGCAGGGGATGATTAATGATTCACTAGATGCAGGCTAATTAAGTTGGTCCTGCTGGACTTAGAATTCCAGAAGAAGGAGCTGAATATTATTATTGTAATGTGTCTGTAAGATTAGGGTTTGCGTGTCTTTGTTCATCCTCTCTGATGTGAAGCTACCACTATGCTACACAGTTAAAGAAATAACAACTGCTTTCAGCCAATGACTTCCTTATATAATCCCAGCGCACTACATAGCATCCCTTCTCCTTGACTGCCGACAGTTTTGTTAGTCCCACAGGATGGTATTATGGGAGCTAAATATTCATTCCACAAACTTTCAGATCTAAGGTGAGTGTGCAAAAGCAGTAACTACAAACAAGTAATTCTATATTTATTTAATATTTAAATGTAATTTGGTATAATGATGCAATAAGTTAGTCACAGGAATCTGCAGAAGCAGTGGCGCGTGGGTGTAATTCCTTCTGTTGTGCAACACATAACACCTGATGTTATGTCAGATAAGAGTAAGGCGTGTTATTGTCATGATTAAGGTGAATTTAGTTCACCAAGTAATTAAAGGGAGCGTAATCCTAACAATGACAATGTGTGTGTGAGTGCTGCATTATGGTGTGGCGGGGTCATGAGAGACAATTACTGCAACACCTGTACATAACAAAGCCTTATGAGACCATGGAAAAACAGACAAGCAACTGCACCTGTTCTGTTTGCCCCAGGAGAGAGTGTTCACTTTGCATGAAAACAAACTTCTCCAATTTATGTTTCTCATGATTTAAAGTTGAACTTGGCTTGGCTAATTAAGTGTTTCAATCGGAGTAATTTTCTCCTTTATATTCCCTCCAAACCAGCTTTTTCTATCAGACTTCGAAGCACTGAAAGGGAAATGCATTGAATGCATTTTATTGTGCTTGTAATTGAACCTTTTATCACAATTTGTTTACATGTGAAACAAATTGTGATAAAAGGTTCTCACTGATGGGTGAACATTAGACAAGCAAAGGTGTAAGTTTGTGAAAAGTTAATGAAAGTGTTGTAAGGCCTACCTTAGCTTCACGAATGCTCCTGACTGTTTTTATGGTGTGTGTGTGTGTGTTTGAGTGTATGTTTGAGAGAGAGAGAGAGAGAGCGGGAAGGAGTGTAAACACATTTCAGACTGCAGCTTCCTGCTGGAAGCACTATTTTGTTGCTTGATATGTGTGAGATTTATGTTCTGCCAGTGGGGAGATGTAAACTGAGTCAACAGCGTAACAATAACAGTGCTGTAGGTACACATGCAGCACGAGAAGTAGGTCCATGGGGAAATCCAACACAGATTTTCAGCATAATGACAAATGCTTTCAGGATCTTTGACATTCCTTCAAAACAGGGGTTTTCTGCCAAAGTACCAAAGATCACAACCTAATTTCTGTATTAACCCAGAGTTTTACTGGATTTAAATATATCCAGTAGAAAGATTGCACACAAAAGTACTGTATGTTAATGACAAGCAACATATTCTGCAAGCGCTTGCTAAATGTTATGTGTTATTTAGAAATGCCCTCAATCCATTTTTCCATAGATGGCCCTTTGGCTAATTTGAATACTTTTACGTGGTTCAAATGTACTGAAAAGTAAACCAATGTAGAAGTATGTTCAAACCAGTGACGGGCAATAAAAGGTGTGTTTGATGTAGGGGCATGATGCAAAATAGAATATTAATTTGAAATGATTGATGATTTTCATCACATTAGCATGAATCTTCTATTTGCAGGAAGAAACCAATTTAGTCAAACCAACACTGGCTTTAGAGAGAACAGCTTGCATTCTTTGCCTTTTAGGAGCCACTGCATTGACAACAGTGGGGAGGGGGTGTACAATCTGAAACCACCCCTCTAGATGGAAATCAATCTCACATGTTTGACATTTGAGAATAATTATTTTCTTTGATTTTCACAAACATTATAATGATGAGCTGCAGTGATCAATATGTCTATTTAACGCTGTCTTACACTGCCTATTATATATTCTATCAAATATTGAAGTCTATATTTAATTGTTCTGTATGAGAATATACATTTTCAGAATGGGGATTTTCAGAATGGAGATGTATGTTCTGCTATGTTAGTTAAATCCTTACATTAACAGCTAGATTAGCCCCACAGCCTTCCAGATTAGAAAAAGGTTAAGTGCGACTTTGTGAATTAGATCATATGTTCTTCATCTTATTCTCACCCGTAGCTTCATCTTTAAAATATCTGTATTGTGTATTGATTTGTCATTGCCATGTCTGTCTCTTGTACAGTACCTGTTGATTTTCTTTTTGTTAAATGTTTGCAGCAATTGCACTGCACAGCATAATGATTACAGAAAATCTGTACTGTCTAAAACCTGAGGTTTAATTGCGGAGTGCTGGGACATAGCAGGTGTAATAAATTGTCAGTGTGTTACCTATAAAATGAGAGGGTAAATATTGTATACTTGTGGCAGATATGTTTATTATTTTGTTCAAACAATAATTTTTCTGTTTCCACTAGATCCATGACAACTGGAAGTACCATAAATCAAAAGTGGCCTCTTATTGGTTAGTGAAGCTGGACTCGACCAAGCAACGTAAGGTAAATTTGATTTTGACAACAGATTAAATGTGCCTAGAAAAAGTTACTTTTTGAGATCTGTCATCTGCCTGTGTGAGTTCAAGTCTGGATTTAGATGAGAAAACACTTCATTTTTGGACTTTAGCCTTGAAAATCAAAAATACCTGTGCAAAACTTCGTATTTGCTGCCAGGCAGTGTACATGGCCGGTGGTCTGAACTGTGCAGTATGGACATTCTTAAAACTGGAAAGTGCATGAAAAATTTCAAACCGCAAAACGGCCCCCTGAATCAAACATCACAGAATACATGAAGCATGAAGATCATTATCATGTCAGGCAGTAAGAGGCAGAAGCAGCAAATAGGATGCAATCAGAAGAGAGGAATAGATGGGACATGGCATCCAGTTGGCGTGTCAGTAATGATGTTATCTCTCAGCCACCGCTGCTTTTTTGCACAACTGTGCTATGCTGTATTGTGGGCTGTGGCAGGGCCAGCCAAGTTTTTATTTGGAGTGGATGAGCCTAATGAGCAGCAGGCAGAGGTCAGAAATGTAGCGCCCACTTCTCTGCCATGTGATTACCATACCAAAATATATCTGTGTGTGTGTGTTTACTTATCTATCAGTTTGTCTGAGTGTGCATGCATGTCTCATTCTCCTCACATTGCTGTAGGGAAATCTAGCCTCTTTGCATCGCAAACACACAGTCACACAGACAGTCGGAGAGGCACATCAGTAATGAGGAGCAGGAAATCAAAGTCAAAAGGACCAGAGCATTGCACTCTGGGCAGGGTGAAAAGAAACAGAAAAAGAGAGGAAGAGAAAGCAGTGAGGAGAGGAGAGATGGAAAGAAGAAAAGCAGATAAGCAGCTAGCACAGGTGTCCTCAGACCACCTAGGAACTTTTGACACCAATTTTCCAAGACTGATGTTGGAGCAGCAATTAGTCTTCTCCCATGTCCTTCATGGACTTTGGTTCTGCCACATACACAGACTATGTCTATGAAGGCTTAAACACGCATGCATTTCTAATTGAGGTTTCCGGGATGTGTTTGTGTATGCAACATGTATGGTGTTTTTGGCCATGGATCTCTTTATTCCTAAATTCAAGCTTGCTCCCTGTTACCGAGTGAATGCTTCATCTTCCGTGATTACTTGATTAAAATGAGAATGTACTGGAACAAATATCAATTTGAGCAAATAAATTATAAATACTGTTTCCCAACCATTCGTTTTTTTTAAAATTGTTTTTGTTGTTGTCCATGTTGTCAATTTCTGTCACTCAGGTGTTGGATATTGTGCGTACCAATGTGCGTTCAGCATTGCAGCGGATCTGGAGGGAGCCGGACGTAGACAGCCTCCACTTGTACCGACTTTTTAACCGCATCTTCAACCGGCTGCTCTGCAGCCATGGCCATGGCCTGTGGAACTGCTTCTCCAACACAAGGTAGGGCAGTCTGTGCAGGCTTTGATTTGAGGATGCAATACTTGTAAATAACTAGTTGGTACAGAGTGTGTCAAAGTCACGCTCCAAGTTGAGACAAAAAGTGACGCATCACCGATAGCGATGTACAGGATTGTCGAAAATGAGACAACAGCAGTCTCTCCTTGGAAGCTGCTGACACAAATAAAACAATAATGTTCTTACCTCGATATTCCTGTCTGAAAAATGCAACGTGAGATCAAGAGAATCAAGAGATATTGAGCATCAAAAAGAATGGCTCCTGATTGAACAGAGATGCTCGTGGCAGCAAGTTCAAACATAAACAAGTACCACCACCAGTATTTCCTTTCAATAGATCATATTTTAAGCAAACCCTGCTGTGTCTAAAACAAACGAAAACACACAATGAGAGGTCTCCATAAGTATGCAATTAATTTCCACACATGTATCTCTTCACTCATTAGCACCCTGGAAGAGAGTCACACATGCAACAAAAAAACACAACACCGACATGCAGACAGCTACTGAAGTCGTAACATTTCTCCTTGGCTGTGATAAAAGTGTGACCTTCTTGAATCTCCTCCTTTCCGCTTTCTCCACGGTTCATTTGTTCAGTTGCAGTATTTCCCGTGACAGAGAGGACTCAGAGGGTGTAACTGAAGTCCACAGCTCTCCATTGTCCTCCTCCTTCACTTCCTTGACAGTTGTAATTGAGGGAGAGTGAAGAAGGAAATGAGAGATTGATGGAGATGAAGGATATGATAAGCAGACAAAGGGAATGGGAGGGACCCAGTGACAAAGTATAAAGCAGAAAGGAGAGTGATTGAAAATGAGACATCATAAAAAAAGAAGACAAGAGTGGGTGGAGGGGTAGACTTGGGAGGATTAGCCACGTCTAGCCCCAATTCCGCACAGCATGCTGCACCCCATGCAGCTTTTGTCTGATCACAGCTAGCTACCTAGCTTATCGTTCGACCCCTTGTTACATCAGGCCATGGCCCAAATATTGATGAACCCAATAGGGGGCCCTGTTGTCATGCAACCACAGTGCGCTGCAAAAAGGATACTCCAAAAGTGAGTACATCCATCCCCCTTCCTCACCCGCTTTGTATCCTGTTTGATATTTTATCTAAGGGACTTAACAGCATTTAAACAGCCTCGCAGCTACTGTGGGTGATGAATTTAACAGGCTTTAAAAATGACTTGGAGAAAGAGACTGGAAACACACATGGAATTGAAACCTTTCAGAGGAAGCACTCTTCACCTCCCAAGGAGTGAAAGTGTGTAGACATCAAACGTACCCCCTGGAGTTGTGTTTCTCAGCTGTTGGAGATCTCACAGTCAGGGGTATGTCCAGGGATGTAAACGGTTTAACTGTACATGGATTTGTTTCATCCTCACTCTTTATGTGTCTGTCTCACTTCCTGCACGTCTGTATTTGAGTGTGCGTTTGATATAAATGCATATAAAGAACGCATGTTCAGTAAAGGCCAAACATTAGACCACATACTTCTACATGCTTGAAATCTGTGCACATAATGCACATGTATTCTATATATTTACAACATGATGAATCCATTGAGATGGTTGATTTCAGTCTTTGTATGTCTGTCTTTGCGTATGTGTTGTTTGCTCACCAGTTCATCGTGGGAGACCATCTTCAGTAAGAGCAGTGAATTGGTTTCACCCCAGGAGTTGCAGTGCTGCCGCCGGCTGGTCCAGCTGTGCCGAGACTGCCTGTTGGTGGTCTACAAATTTGTCTCAGAGTCCCGTGGCTCTTTGACGGGACTCAGCCCTGAATGGGACGACACCAGGTGAGGACACGTAATCCTTTGTTGCTGTCTTACAGAGCTCTTGGTTTCTGAGGACCTTTTTGGGCCGTTCTGCAGAATGGATTCAAGTCGAATAAGATTCAAAGATACAATTGGGAGTCCACTCAATGCTCAGGATTAAGGCTATACTTATTTCTCTCACGCTGGAAAGAGCTTTAATCTAAAAGCCTGAGAATAAAGGTAGCAATTTGTGTCACAAATGTCACATGGCTACATTCACAGACGAAGTATAAAGTTTTCAAGTTGACAGATTCAATTATTATTTCAAGCATTTGGGAACAAAATTATTCAACCACAATTGTATATTTAGGCTTATTGGCAAAATATTCTCTCCATCAACTGACCAAAAATGTACTTTTAAATAGCTCAATACAGATATTACAGGTGTTGTTTTCACAGATATAACATAAAACTACAGACTACTGCAGTCTAAAACTTATTCAACCCCGGAACTTGTAGAACATCGTGTCGCTGCTATGACCTTTGCTGTGAATGTGATACATGGCCAGGCATAACATCTGGCAGCATTCCTGTATCTTAGACTATTCATCATGGGCCACCTCCCAGTTCTGTAAAGTGAAATGTTTAATGCACTGCAACCACCTTCTTCAAATCCCACCAGAGGTTTTCTATTTCTAGTCAGGCAACTGTGATGACCACTCTAGAATGATTCAGGACTTCTTCTGAACCCAAACCTTGGTGGACTTTGAGGTTTGTTTGGGAGCATTGTCATTTAGGAATGTTCAATGACACCCACGTTTCATCGGCCACACAAATGGTGAGACATTTTTTCTGTTGATGGAATCCATCTTTCCCTCTACACAATGCAGGTGACTAAGGAAGCAAAGCAGCCCCAGAATATTACTGAGCCACCACCATTGTTCTCTGTAGGCAGGATGTTCTTTCTGCATATCATTCATTCTTCGACCTCATGACGTACTGCTGATCCAGTATGAAAAGTTTAGAATTTTTTTTCTGTGCTCCACAGAACAGCATCCCAAAACTTCTCTCATATAGACAATTTTTTAGCTAGTCAACTTTTCTATGGTGATGTAACAATGGTGTACATCTTAAAATTTTGTTTACATCAGGGTCCCTGATGTAAAATAAAACCTGAAGAGAAAATAAAAAAAACTTTACTAGTTACATCGATAGCAGTTACATTGCATATTATTTACAAATGCGTGACTTTACAATGATCTGATTGATATCATTTCTCAAATGGGATGCTATTCAGGGAATTGCACAATGTTGAAATAGCAGTGTTCATTAAAGACAGTATTTTGTGTTAATGTGGTTAAAAAGTAAAACATTGATTGTGTTGAGCTATTTAAACTGTTCCTCTTTGTTTTGGTTACTTAATAAGTCAAGCTTTATAATAAGAGAATGAACACAATCTAAGTTGTAGACAATAAAACACCTGTTTGTGAACCACGATGAATAAAACGTAGTTCAAATGCAATTTCTGCTCTTGATACCCGTAGGACACATAGTAAGCAAACTTGTAAAAAGCACATAAGCTGTGGGTTGGGCATTGAGGGAAGAGGAGAAGAAGATGGTAAGGAGTGTGCTGTTAACAGGAAATAATGGCCAACAGATTAGTGCTCAGGTTAGCCTGGAGCCCCCCAAGGCCTGCTTAATTCAATAAGAACCCAGATGAGTCATTGGAGAAAATGACCTTATGAGCAAGAGAGCACTTTTTTTTTTCCAGGGGCCTCACTTTACATGATTCATAACTCCTGCATATAATTTAACAGGCTATCACTTAATGCCTACAGTGTAAAAACCTCAGCCACTGAAGTATGTGGAGTTTTTATACATTCATTGAACTACTTTTTTTATGACTTGCTGCTGTTGCTTCATGTTGAGCATATTTGTTTTGAGGAACGAGTCAAGAAAAGTAATTTATCAGCATGCTATGTTAGAATTTAAAGAGGTACGTGTAGTTTGATATCATAATTCAAACCTACACAAAATATCACACCAGTGTATCTATCCTTAATTGTAGGTATCATTGAGAGTCCATTTAAGCATGCATTGGTTGTCTCTCCTTATTTCTTCTGTGTCTATATATGTCTGTAAAAAAGCTTGCCATTTGCTGCTGGACCAGCCTCCACCCATGGCTCTACCCCTACTGCTGTTGTTGCTGCTTCTTCCTCCTCTTCCTCCGTCTCTTCGCCTCTCAACGCAGGTCTCTGCTTGGTTTAGTTTTGCAGAACTCCCTCCGCCCCATACTCCAGCACAGTCCCTATTCTCCGTTTTTGCTTCTCCCACCACCTCACAGGGCAGCTAAGGCTTGGTCCCTTTTGTCCAGTGATGGTTGCTTTGGCTGCACAAGCAACAGTCTTATATTGTCTCCTTTCCCTCAATGATATTCAAAAAGTGACGTTTGAATTGACATAAAACTTGAGAATGGGATATTTTTTGGCTCAAAGCTCTAAACAAGATATTGAAATGGAATGAAATGGGAGCAGAAAGCATATTGAGACTGTTTGTCAACACTGCAACCATTTGTAACCAGCATGCAACCCTGCTGCCACATGCTAAACTATGACTTTCACTCAATGGTTTTCTCAAGAGCATATTACGCTGAGTGCATTTTCAGTACAAGTGGCCTCAGTGGGAGCTGAGCATCTCACCTGTAACGCCTCAGCGCCCCGATCAACCTAAGCACAGCTCTCTTCTCGTCTCAAAAAGACAGAAAATGGCTTGGCTTTGCATTGTGCAGTTTAGTTTCACCACTCAATGGCTTCACATCTCTCAATCAAGCAAGCAGGAAGCAGTCACACCTCAGCTCCACTTCACAGATAGCTCTGAAGCAATTAGGATTACTTTCTCATTCATCCATGAACTTTCCATGAGGGGGTACACGCTGTGTGCTTGCTTGTGCATGCACATGTAACGTGACAATCATCCATCCCACTTCAGTCTTTTACAGTCACGCTATTTATGTATTTAAGCATATTTGAAGTATAAGTTCAGCAGAAATTTTTGCATGGAGTTATGCTGTGTTTATATGCATATATTCTACCTTGTCTAAAATCAAAATTTGATCAATCCAATTCCAACTTCCATAATTAAAATCAATATTTTACATGTGGTTACTATTTTGAGACATGCGTGAAAAAATACCCTATCCATTAATAATTAAAATACCCTATCCATTAATAATAGATAATTACTGAAATAAATTGTCAAACAATTGTCCACAATCAATTAGTTTAACAGATATTTTAATTGTGAAATATCCCAATGAACCCTCAGTGATGACCAAGTTTTACCTTGGTTTATTTTAATTAGGCTTTTCAATTTCAGTGTGTCATCATACACACAAAAGGATTGCTGAGATTGCTGAGAAGAATATTTAAGTATATAAAGACACACAACACCTTCAGTTGTGTAGCTCTCGAGCACCTTAAGCAGACGTCAACATGAGGCTCGGAGCCCAGCTCTCCTTTGTAAACTATTGACCACATTTGGTCTAATACCCAGAATTCCCTCTGGAGTTCCCTAATCAGGACTGTCAACAGCCTCATCGGTCTTGGAAAAGACCTTCAGTAGTAAGTAGCCAAATAGCTCCACTAATGACTTTGTCGTTAAGCCTAGAATTATTGTCACTACCCATAGAACATCTTCTCATAATGACAAAACTTTCAGATTCTGTTAAAACTTTCATCTGTCTGAAGAATATGGCAGTAATTAGGGTTAATTGGGGTGCTGAGTTGAATGTGGGTTGCAGATAACCTTCATGCCTGTTTTTACTTCTTGGTTTGGATTGTGCAGCCATTAGGACAGTATTCTCCATCTTATTTAGTTACAACATTTTAAATTGTCTATTTCCATCTTTAGGGGAGTTTGTCTCAGTGTAGTGTGGAAGGACTGTCGGTGAGAACATTGATGGATTGTAGTTATACATCTAAGAAACAGAGCAGAACTCCTTTTGTCTCCCTGTCAATTGACATAATACTGAAGCAATACACAAGCCTCCCCCTTCAAGCATGTACACTCAACCATCAATCATTGCCTTCTTTACAATCAAAAGGAGGATGCACATGGAAGATGCAGAATGAAGGCTAATTCAATATTACCTGAAGGGAGAACATCTGTTTGGACGTCAGAAGCCCCACTATCCCAATTCTTGCCCCCCCCCCCATTGTGATTCTTTCCAAGAATATTCTCAAGGTGAATGGCAGAAGATCTGTGAAGAACACACACCCCGAAGAATGTTCAATATTTGATTTTCTTTCCCCCTGTTTTTTCCATTTTCATGGCTGGGCTTGGAGCTCTCTGTGAAAATCATATGGAAATGGAGGGGAGAAAGAAGAATTTGTACCACCAATGCATGAACAGAATACCAATGGACGTATGGAGAATATCTTAGATGAGGGTGATGAATAGCATGTGACGCAAATGTGAAAAATGAAACATAATTAATACAAAGCTAAGGCAACATCCTGTTAAATATTCCTGAAATGAATGCGCTTTGAACTACCTAACAGAAGCAAATGTGAAAGGCTGAAAGCAAAGCAATACTTACCGGTACCCTCCTACTCTCTTGAGTTCGAGTGCCAGACGCTTCGAACCGAGACCTCGTCAAGTCCAGTCAGAACCTGAGAAGTTGAATGGGTGCTGCAGGGATACCTGCGGCCTACTTGAAGCTGTTTCAAGGACACTCTTGTTGGACAAAATGAAGTTAATTTAAATCTTCGTAACTCTCCTGGGTGTGGGGCAGTGTTGAAGCGAACGCCCTCAGCGACATGAACTTCTTTTTTCTCTTTTCTGGTCGACTTGAGAAGGAGCCCCTCTGCTAATTTGTCCACGAGCTATTTCACAAGGAGAGAGCTGTCAGAGAGAAAAAAGTACACTATCTCTGTGCTGGCTTAAAAGATGATATTATTTCTTTATGCTGTAATTTTCATGCCCAGTGGCTGCCTGATTAGATTGCCAGATCTTAAACACTTCCACGTGGACTATTTCTTTTGACCATTGCACTGATGAAACTAATTGAGTATTAGATGTATTTTTATTAGCTAAAAGTTTTTGCTGCAGATGTAGCAAGAATGTCACATGATATATAATCCTGTAATTCCAAAATTGTATTGCTAAAACCTATAAATGTGAGCAATTCTTCCAAGTAATAAGTCTGGAAGAATTCAAACATACCTTGTCTCATGTCCTCTGAAAATTACAACCAACATTTGCATAACCTGTCATCACTCTGACGACCATATTTGACTCACCTTCAGTCACTAAGGCAAATGGGAGCAGGGTTCGTCCCCTCCTGTCTCTACCTCAACCTGACACTGGTCTCATTCTCAGGTACTGGAACGCTGTTAGCAGGAGCTGCCTCACTGCTCTGTCTCGGTGGAAGGTGTCGTAGAAAAGTCTTAGGAAGTAACTGACGTCTATGCCACAGAATGATAGGTGAGGCTTTTATGTTCATGATGCCATGGGTCGGAATGAAATATTAATTTGTACCCCCCCTCCCCCAAAGAAAGCTCTGCTTCTGTCTCTAAGACCTCTGATTTATTACTTCAGGGTCTGAGCTGATACCTAAATGTTGTTATCGCAATTATACAAGACTGTCAGCTATGGAATGATGTATTTAGAATATTACATACATTACATACAAAATACAAAATTTCTAGTAGTAATAAATGTTTCAGTCATTGAAGAAAATTGTCAAACTTTTGCATTCTCAAGCATTAAAAATATGAGAAAATATTTGTTACAATCCTAATGTTTGTCATAAATAATAGTAATGTAATATTATATAAATTATTATGTTTTAGTTGGCCAAAAAAACCCTTTGAAGTCATCACCTTGACTTGTGGGTAGTTACAACAAAAAAATGCATGCGCAAAATATTTCTTTCATCAGAAGACAAACTTGATATGAAGCCGATTGCAACCCGACACCAAATAACCGAACTCAAATGGATTTCACAGTGTAAGCTTTTCTTTCAATTTGTTTTTAAAGCGACACTGACGCCTTGAAATTATTAGGCCGTCATTAGTGTTGAAGTTTGAAAATAGAGATGGTCATAAATGGTCAACAAATTAAAAGTTGGCAGCATGTGGGCTCGATCCGGAGTGCCACAGCTGCCCTGACCTTAAATGTGTGACCTTTGCAGATCTAATCCTCTAATTATTCTCTCATCCTTTCCCCTAATCCCTCCATCCCTTGCTCTTGTCCGTCTGTCCAGGTATCTGCTGCCAGTGACTTCCCAGTTCATCGTGAAGTGGCCTTTGTCCAGCATTGGCCGCATCTCCTCGGCTATGCCATGCTCACGCAGCCTTTTCACCACCAGGATGGGCCATTTCTGAGGTCACCATGGTAACCTTGGCTTCTGACATCTTGTCTTTTGACCTCAACACCTCCCCTCCCTTGATTCGCACCCAGCCAAACTCTAATCTCAGCAAGTCCAGTATGGATCTGAACTTGAGCTCTGCTCTTGACTCCAGATGGCGCCTCAGCCTCGATCAAAACCGTCTTTCAAGGAACAACAGAGATGGGCGGGGTGATTAGGATTGCTAAAGGACCTTGGTTAGATTAGTTTGGACCTGCCCAGACCAGCAGAACATCCGCATCATCAACCTTTAACCCCAATAACACCAGACAATGGGTTCATCACTCTTTCACTGTATTTGTTGTATTACAGCTAGTTATTGGACAGTTACAAGTAGGGATGTCCCGATCCGATCACGTGCTTGCAGACATAACTTACTATGACGCCATTGGCTGACTGCCGTCAAGCGGGGCAAAACTCGGAAGCAGCTTGAAGCTTGTCGAGCGAGTATTGTCGAAGTATGCAGTGTGGAAGTATTTTGAAGTGGATGACCTTGCGATTGAGGTGCTGTTCATTTTATTTTAAATATTCATATTTAATATTTCCTGTTGCACTAGTCTAAGTCCACAGTGAAAAAAATATATTTTATTTATTACTTAAATGTTCAAGCCACGTCACAGATGTGTTGAAATAAGATTAATAAAATTCAAAATCAGGGACTTCCTGGATCCGTTTCTTCACTCTTCTTTAAAAAATTTTTATGTATTGTAGAAGTATTGGATCGGGACTCGGAATTGGTATCGGTTTGAATGACTCGGACTCGGAGGCAAAAAGAACCCTGATCGGGACATCCCTAGTTACAAGTCATGGTACTGTAAAAGGGAAGAATAACAAACACTAAATGCAAGGATTATTTATTTATTTACTTATTTTCAAAGGTATTCCATGAACGCAGTTAACCCTCGTTTGAATGTTTTTAAACAAATGCCATATTCTTTTCTTGGATTTCTGAATTTAACTTATGTCTTAATTTATTCCAGAAACTTTACATTCATAAATGTCTTAATATCACTCCTGTTTGAGTTTTTATGGAAGAGAGGTGTCCGGAGAGATCCTGTTTTTAACGCTTTTGAATGCTAAAGCCTCATGTTTTAGGTGTGTAATATAAAGTGTAGCAGTACTCGGTAACACGACGTGCAGAATGTCATTGTAGTAAAGCCTCGTTCTAGGAAAGAGAACGAGCTGACACCAAGATCCAAACGTGACTCTCAGAGAGCACCCACTTCCTAATATGCACTTTGTCATGTAAAGAGAAAGTGGGAATGCATCAGAGTCATTTTGGCATGCATGGACTTTTGTCTCTCACCCAGATGTATTTGTTAGACTGAGGAGCTATGTTTGGAATATACTTGAAGCATTGTGCTGTTATTAATCCTTGTGTTTTTGTATCGGGCGCACTCAGAAGACACTTCACTAGTAGATTTGTCGTCATGAGTACAGGCGTGTTGAATGAGTCCCCTCATCAACTGAGATGCACTGCAGTGTAACAGTGGGCTGCAGCCTTTTCCCTGCTGCACTGCAGCTACAAGTGCCAGGGATATCATGGATGTGGCAAAAAATAAGAACAACCTTCTTGTCCTGTTGGGATTCTGGTAAACGTCATAAAACGACAGCACTCTAGGGCATCAATTAAAAACAGTATTAAATGTTGGTGGGGAGTAGTTGACTCCATGTTAAGTATAGAGATTAGACTTTTAAAGGTGGTAGCCTGTCCGGCAGCAGGATGTATGGAACATTTTGCTTTTTTTTAAAATCAATTCTGAGCGTGCTAAACCTACTCAAACTGAACTGTCCTCATACATTAAACATCACGTCACAATGCCAACTGTTTTCATTTTGCTTGATTTGAGTAACCTTCATCTGAGGTATGAGATATTTTATTTTACATAGCAATAAACTATTTCAACTAATGGGATTTTCTTTTACTCATTTGTTCCATCTAAGTAGAACCTGTTGTTTCCCAACATGTTCATACAGCAGCACCATTGTACAAAGACCGATGGCTGGTGAACACCTGACATTCAGGTGAAGCTATGGCCTGGAAATGAACCAGGGATGCTGCGGTTGGAGGTATTTCTGTCATCTATTTGGAAAGTAGGATGTCTGCTTCTTTAGCTGTCCAATCAACAAAAAATAAATAATAAAACATTGCCTGATTTTTTTGAGAATTATTGTGTGCCACAGGTAAATGATTCTGATAAATGGGGCACCAATTAAACCAAGTTCAATTTAATAGAGCAGAAGTCAATAATACCCATATGTTTTCTCTGCTGTTGATTAACAAATGCTTGGAAGCCTGACATCGGACCAGGGATTGGGAACCAGATATTACATTGGCACAGTTTTTGAAGAAAATGTCAAATAAGACTCTTCAATGGAAGATTCAGTAAAAAAAAAAGAAGAAAAAAGTGAATTGGTAAAAATAAAAAGGTTAATTCTGAACTTTAGGTGCAGTGCCAGCCTAATGCGCTTAAACCAGGGGTGGGCAAACTTTTTGACTCGCGGGCCACAATGGGTTCTAAAATTTGATAGACGGGCCGGGCGAGGAACAGATGAATGGAGTATTTGTGTGAGCGAATAGAAATGATGTGTAAAAGCCATTACATGAAAGGATTTGGCATTTTACAGGTAGCATTACAGGGAAAAGGTCAAATGAAATAGGTTTAATTATAATACAATTTTATTTAATGATATAATTTGGACAAGTTCGGCGGGCCGGATTAAATAGCCCAACGGGCCACATATGGCCCGCGGGCCTGGGTTTGCCCATGCCTGGCTTAAACCATTCTGTCCATATGATAGCCAATACTTGTGCAACTCTTATGATATTTTGGTCAGCATCTCTGCAATAACGTGTTACACCAGAGGCCTCTGTGGACGGACGACACTCCTGATCTGTCATTCGCCTCAGAAATGAAGCTCTGTACCCAACAGCCCTTCCTTTAGCTGAAAGCGGCCTCACAAAAAGCAGGTTCTTTCCAAAGCAGTAACAGCAGCATGGCGTCTGGGTTCTTCTGACATTTTCCACCAGTCCCTTCACCTTCATTCCTCTCTCCCTCTCTATTTTTGTCAGCAGAAGAGGTGCAGGGCGAGACCTGGAGGCTCCTGGGCCTCTAGTTGGCCCACAACAGAACAGAGGCTGACACTCTGCTGCCGTGACTCTCTGGCCTGTCTGAAAATATCTTCCCCAGAAACCATGCCACACTGTTCTCTGCTGACCTGCCCTCCCGCCACTGTCCTCAGCAACATCAGTCATCCCATCCCTTGCTCCCCTACCTGTGTGTGGTCCAAGCAGCTTCGCAGCCAGTGTCTAGCAGCCAATACCCAGATGACCCAGTTTCAGGGCCTTGAGCCGACCTGTCCGACTAGGAGAATAAAAAAAACAACGGGGAGCTGTGTTGTGAGATGAATGTTTCAGGTGAGATAACGAAACAGACGTACAAATGAGAGCACTTCAATTAAAAAAAAAAAAATTCTTTAGCTGGCAATCCTCAGTTCCAAATAACATGGAGGGAGGAGAGCAGTGCGATTTACCTTGTAACTACACCAGAGTGAAGTGAGTGAAGTGTCCAGAGCCTCGGCTGCCCTCCTTTCCTTGTAAAGCTTTCAAAGCAGCGGTTGTGGTGTTTTGTGTGCTTTCAAATGACAAAAGTGATATTTCTTATCACATTTTAGTACTGCTTGTGCGTGTGTGTGTGAGAGAGAGATGATTATTAATCTGCTCGACCCACTGTTTGTGTAATGGTAGCATTTATTGTACTGTGTGTATGTGTGTGTAAGTGTGCGTGTGCCTTCCATGTTCAGATGTGTTCACTGCTTTGTTATATTCGTTTTTCAGGCCTCACACCTGTCTGTGTCCTGACATTTGTGTGCGTGCGTGTGTGTGTTTTATGTGTATTCTCAAAGGCACACATTTCAATGACACCTGCTGCAATATGTTATCTGCAGTGCCTCATTTACAACATCTTTGCTCTCAGCAGGGGGGGCTGCTTGTAAGTGACATATAAATCAACAGATAAACATGTAGTCTGAAGAGACTGGACGGTCTTCTCTCAGCCGGTCCCAGTGGTCTGGGTTATTTATTGTACACCCACGTATTTTTTTCCCGCCAATGCATTTGCATTTTCTGAGCAAAGAACATTTATATTGATAAAATATTTTGTTAATGAATTAACATTAAAGTAGGTGTAAAATTATGTAAATGTAATTTTCACCTTGTATCAATGTTGAATTTTCTTTTTTTTTTTAAAAAGAGGTAAGGGTAATTAAGCATTATAACAGCAAACCATTTTCCGCAGGCAATAATTCCTCAGTAGCTCAAAAATTAAAGAAGATAATTTAAAAAACAGGTTTTTCTTCAGGATGAAAAGTGTCAATTTTGACAATTTAATCCAACAATCTGTCCACATAATTATTTAGTCACACATTGAAAAAAAAGCGCAGACCTCCGCCAAGCAGCTCATTCCTCACATAATTAAATTTATACCGTCCACATGGTGATCGGGATCATCATCAAGAGGTTCTAAATTGTTGTTGGTATCTTTATACACCAACCATGAAAAGTAAAAGTGAATCAGAGTTGATGTGTATTTTTAACAGGTTTTCGAATCTGTAAATGGAGTTTTCAATGTAATAATCTTTCCTAATGTCATTCTGGATCAGATCCAGATTAAATTTGATGGTGAGATAGAGGCCCCCATCCTGCATGACTGTGTCAAAGTCCATAAACATTGGTCAATAATAATACAATAATCAACCAATATATCAAGGAACACACTGTGAAGCTCCATTGACTGGAATGTTAAAGAAAATTTCAAACTGATCCAGAATCCAGGATATCTTCTGGATCATCACCAAACTTTCGTCATCCGTTCCTAGCAACAAGCACAACATCTCCTGAAGATTTCATCAAGATCCGTAAATACTTTTTTGAGTAATATTGCTAACGGACGGACGGACAGACAAACAAACACCGGCGATCACATAACCCTGAATTCCATTAGAAGAAAACACATATATATATATATGCTAAAAGGAAGACAAATTAATACAATTGTTGATTAAAAGTACAACTGCAAGAATTGTACTTGGGTCATCTTGTGTGGCGTCAACCATATCTAGCTTGTGTGACGATGGTTCCGGGTAAAGGTAGCATTTAAGAAATCTTCTGAACTCCAGTGAGGATACTGAATGTCTGTTTTTAACTGATGACAGATTGGAAAAAAAAAATTGCAAATCGTTACAAATTTTAGACATCATCCCAACTTTGGAATCAGGGTTACGGTACCAGTTTACAAGAATCATCCGTTTGTCTCGGTGACTTAAGTTTTATACGTGCAACCGGAAGCCGACACGTGTTGAATGTGGAGCTAATCAGGAGAGCGATGTGTTTATTCCTGCAGAGGTCATTGTGTTTTTGTCACACACACAAAAACATCACCGTGACTCACCGTGGCTTTCACTATTGGAATATTAATGGAAAGCCATTGTTGGTGAGGTGTGCTTGAGCATGGATCCTCCTGATCTTTTCTTCTCCCCCCTCTTTATCAGAGCGACAGGCTGTGCTGAACATGCTTTTCCAATTCTGTTTTGCTTGATTTCATATCAACACCTTGTCATGTGGAAGCCGCAAAGTGACCGCTGGCTGCTGTTGGCTGCATGGCAGTCACACAGCATCTCAGAGCTTTACACGTATGGACAATTTTAACTCGAACCAGTGATACTCTTCCACCCCAGTAACCCGAATGGAACTGCTGGCCCTGGCTGGGCGTACCTTCACTGCACTGCACCACTTCCAAATATTAACCTTGGTTTCAACACTCAAGGAGTCTGCTGTACTTTATTGCAGTCACAGGGGGATCTGCATATGGCCATCATTCACAGCCTCAGGCTCTCCCTGAGTGTCTGCCTTGGGTGTGTGAAACAAATGGAGCCAAGCAGTAAAGGCATTAATGTGAAAGAACAAGCACTGTAGTGAAAGTACGGCAGGAAGTCACTTTCTCTCCCATCTGGTCTCTAACAAGATGGAGACGAGCACACAGGTGTGATTGGTGGTCTGCACCGCCTCTTACTGGATTAACGCTTTCTGATGGAGGAGAAGAGAGGAGGACGGTTCCCAGCATACGCAATCATTCAACTCCCCCATATATCTTGTCTGCTTTGTGATCACTGCTCTCTTGCCCTTCATTCCAGAGAGAGTGCGAGAGGGGAGATTCAAAATGAGAATAAATGAGGTGCGGGGAAGGCGTTTGGGCTCTGTGCCTGTTTGTGTGTATGTGTGTGAGTCTGTGCATGCATGCGTACCTGCCTTCTATCATGTTCAGATCTGCTGTGGTGTCTAGCTGTACAGCCAAAAGACCGTCGGGGGACCCTTCATCCACTTGCCGCTAAGCGCCCCAGGGGATGAATTGAGCCTTGCAGGTTGGGATATTATCAATACAGCCCCTGCAGGCAGCCTGGGAGACAGGAGTCGAGCCACTGACTCACTCTGCCTATTAGTCTGCTGCTGAATATCACCGTTATGGGGAACAGCTGGTTTGACTTGAGCCTGCGCCAACCAGTCCTCCATCTTTGTCTCATCCTTACCAGCTCAAGTCTTTCTGACGCTCCTCATGGATTTGCCCCAGTCTCTCTCTTTGTTTTTTTTTACTCCTTCAACCTCCCCATTTATCACCACTCATTGACTTCTGGTCTCTTTCTCAGATCTCTTGATAATCTTTGTATCGCTTTCCTCTTTTTATCCTTTGTCTCCTCGACTTGCACAGTGCTGCTGCTTTGCACAGACACCTACACTGCCCACTCCAGTAATTACATGCACTCTTTAAGAGCTTTGTTTGACTCCGTCTGCCCAGACTCACATCACTTACGCCTGTATTTAAATCTCTGTTTCCACTTTGTCTCAGAGCTGTTTGATTTTCCATTTGTGACAAGAAGGCTGACCTTGCATGAGCATTTCTGTAAATTACAAATAGTTGAAAACAGCCACATGTTGACTGAAAGATGCAGAAGAGAGTGGGAGATTTATCCAGGAAATGGTTTGCAGTAATTTCATTAAGCTGTCATTGTGAACTCTGCAGCATCTGCACCACAATCTTCACAAAAATGAGAAGATTCAGCTGGAGATAGATTAACATACAGATTTTAGTATGCAGTAATATATTTAAAATGATCCAGGGAAGAGTTAAGGGCAACAGATGCATCACCCCATACCTTCTAATTTGCAACCTTTGGCCCATTTTTCCCTCTCTGTGCTTCAAAAAAATGCAAACACAGATCATTGCCAATCTTCATTTTAATCATGATGGTTCACAGAAATACACTTCTAGTCGGTCTGCTCCCAGCTCCCAGTTCCCATACAAAGAAAGGAGGAGGACCCCTTGACGAAAACCACAACTCAAGACCGTGAAGCCAGCAGCCATTTTGAATCAATCAGATAACCATGACTTCATCTTTGTCAAAAATCAGAGGAATTCAAGAGCCGTGACCCGGCAAACTTCCATACATTCGTAAACCCGATTGACTTTCATGCCCCTGCTTTAGCTCAGTCATTTGCCTATATGTATGCAATTGATTTGTGTGCCTTGCTTGTCTATATAAATTCAGGGTATTGTGCGTGCCCATGTTGCATGCTCATTTTTAAAGAGCACATGCGCTATGACGCTTCACCCCCATGGCAACTCCGAATGAATGCATGACTTTTCTCACGCTGCCTTTGTAAGATTAGAAAGAAACGTGTGCCTGATGTGGTGTGAGTGCATTTATGGTTTTGAATGCTTCTTCACGTGTGTGCTTACTATGTGTGTATGTGGTGTGTATTCAGCCAAATAAGTGTTTGTGCTTCCTTGGCAATGTGGTGATTTTGTATGAAATCACTTCAGAAAATAAAGCAGCTACCTTTCTCTCATCATATTTCAGCCAACCCGGCTTCTGAGGATGGAGGTTTAACTATCCATATCCACAGGAAGATGCGCACCACTCAAGGTCCCTCAAACTTGGGTGTTCTTTCAGGAGCGGTAAAACAGCTGTTCAAAACACTTCTCAAGTTCAGGCTGTTTAAGTGAGTAGCTTACGTAAATGGTTGACTAAAAAAAACACACTTTCTTTCAAATGTAAAACACACTTTCTTTCAAATGTAAGGCTGATGTTAATTAGCCCAGGTACTCGATGGGAGAAAATTGTTCTAGAGTATCTGCAGCTTTTCAGCGACTCTACAAGCTCAGTTTTCAATGATTAGTGAAGCATTCTCAGAGACTCTATAATTGGCTTCTCAGACTCCAGTGTGTCTACAGCCCTCAGCTTGTACATCTTCATCCTTGAACAAAACATTGTCTGCACCGATACGATCTGACATCAAACTGACAGCGAGTGCAACACCCAAGAGATCAATATAATTGAATTTATAATTTATAGTAATAACGCTTCAGATAAAGTCTCCTGATAATGTCTACCACTGACATGCTGCAAACTCCTCACAGAAAGGCCCCAAAGTCAGAATCGTACCTCTGACCTTCTGCTTCTGCTTGCATAATTCAATATTTTAATTTATGTTACTTTGTACAAAGTAACATATACTATGGAACTCTAGTAATACATTCTTGAATGAACATATTTATGTACAAAACTCTATTATATTGCAAAGAACTAAGGTATTCATCACTTCATTTAATTAGCATCACAAGCATCATTAGTAGAGTTAAATGGAATCTTTGATGCTCAGCAGTTGCTGAATATTCTGTTATTCTAATTGCTGTCACACCACAAATAAACCAGTCCAGAGTCGACTGCGTTCAGGATTCATCAGCAAAGAAACCATACTAACCATCTAAAAATGTAGCTGTAAAGAACCCTTCATTTCCTCTGCCAAGGAGGTTTTGATTTCACTCTCTCAACAGGGTTACACAAAAGAACTTTGTGACGTATGTTCATGAACCTTAATAGAACGACCAGGTGTATTTTGGAGAATTTGGGGGTGGATCTGGATAAAGGGACAGAATCAGGATCCCCCCCCACTTCTCTTAATATTTCACAATACTGTAGGAACATTTTCAACACTTCTATTTAAACTGTCTGACAGAGTTCAATGAAACAGGGTGGAAAATCTGGACCGCTTGCAAGGAAGTCAATTTTAAGTGGGCCCTAAGCAAAATAAGGACACGGGGCCCTTGCTCAAGGGCACCTTGGCAGTGCCCTGGAGGTAGACTGGCTCCTTTCCAGCCACCAGTCCACGCTACCCCAGTGGCCAGTCAAAAACGTGAAATTGCATTGGCGTGCACAGCGAACGAAAAAAACTGTTATATTGGTGCGTGCAGCGTGCGCAAATAAAACTTGCATTGGATGACAGTGCACTACAACCCAGTGCAGTCAGTTGATGTAGCTCTCTTACTTTACGATAAGCTTTTCTTCAATAAGGATTTACACTAGAAAAAACACTCGGCCTCGGTTGCAACTGAGCATGCGCACAAACAACCGTTCTATCAGTCTAGTCACAGCAAAGTCCCACAAAACAACGTTAAATAATTACCTTGCGACTGTTTTTTCTTTTCGTCTTCCATTTTTCGGCACCTGACGGATAAATTCTCTTAGACATGATGACGAGGGACGACCGCAGACCGCTGTTTGTATCATGGATTGCTTGCTTCCACGCTAGTGTGCTTACGATAAGCCTGACCAATCACCGCAAGGTCAGGTCCAACGTCACTCTGTAGGTTGCCAGGTTGTAATCACACAAGAAAGTGTAGCCGCCAAGATTACTGGTACGTGCTGCACTTCTCACGCAAACTGCCCACAGCACTCCCTGCATCATGCAAAATAAGCTGGACCAGCCCTGGAAGTGGAAAAATAGGGAACAGGAGAAAACAAATATTTTTCAATTAATTTCATCTCCGCAATCAAAGGTGTTAAATTCAGCTCTCACTTACTTACTCCAGAGACGCTGTCATCACCCAGCAGCCCTGAAGCAGTGAGCTAACTACAGTGATGGGCACTCTTAATGCACTACAGTATATTTCAGTATTCAGATGAACTGCCACATTGTCTAAAACTGATAATAAAGCTGATAAATTGAAAACAACGCTTTTAGGTGGATGCTGAATAGCTTTAGTGGAACAAAAGCTTTGTGAGAGTAATAGTTAAAAAGGTATTAGAGGCTGAGCAGGGCGAGTTTTTTTCTGAGTAAATAAATCGCATTAAAGTTTGATCCAACTAGCTATTTGATTGCTACCTACTCATTGAATTTGTTTTCATGGCCCGAATATAGTATAATTGTGTGCCAGAGGATTCAAAAGTGGTTTGAGGACATTAAATAAGCCACACACTTTCATTTCCCAGAACACACTCTGCTTTGGATCAATTCCATAATCGTCCTGTTACCCTAAATATGAGAGCAAAAATTTGTTTAAATCCATGGTTGAAAATAGTCCATGATAAATGCATTATTTACCGCAGTAAGAGCAATGCTTACAAAAACCCTTTTCATTTTAGTAAATTATTTGGCGTTTGACAAAGGTGAAATTATCCTTCAGAGCACAACGATGTTGTCATCACAGTCAGATTTGGGCTTTACAGTCAGCTTTCAATGGACACTAAGAAATGGTATTTACAGAATAGAGTGTCATGTTGCTGTGCCTCATAACTTCAGATGATTAGGTGTGTAAATCTACTTGGTAATTCAGGAATCCACAGAGAAATGGGTATACGCGTGTCAGAACAACCACAGCCTGGAGCATCTGAGTGAGCCTCTATCAGCTGTGGGTGTATATTTCCTGCTAAAGTCTGTCACTGGGGGGATGAATGGCCAGATTAATACCCTATTTCTGTTCTCTTTTGCCGTCAAGGAATATAGGCACTTGGGCTTTCGGCTCTGCAGCTCTACGAAGTGATAGCCCTGCTTTGTAGAGTTAACAGCGTCTGAGAGACAAGTAGGTACGTCTCCTCTGCAGTGCAGCGGCACATGGGAAGGAAAGGATTTATATATATATATATATATAAAAACCTTGATCTTAAGTGTTCCTTTGCTGTGCATTCATTTTAAAGGTCTAATGCTGATGTACACACTGCAGATAGTCTGAGGTTTTCAGGGAATTCAAGCTCTTTGAATGATGGAGGGCAAAAAGAAAGAGCTGCCTTAAACCTTGAAATATGTGCAGTGGTGGATAATTAATCCAAATCCTCTTTGTTCTCTTTTATATATGTGAATGACCGAAAGCGTTGAGCAGTTTCCGTGTTTTAGTAGGAAAAAGGAAAGACTAATGAAGATGCAGAGACACATTGTTGACTTTCAGAGAGACATATGGAGAACAAAATATTTAAGGTGGTATAAATATGCCACAAGAATAACTATTACTAGTACCTCAATAAAGATGTCAGTACTAGACGCTGAGCATAAAACACCACAATGGTGTGTCCTGCTTACCACTTTTTAATGCGAAGCCGTGAGAATCAGAGCCAGTCTCTTTAAATCCATCCAGATCGTCACTTTTCATTATCCATGTGTTTTATGCATGTCCATGTTGACAAGGTGAGGAAACGGGAATGTAAGAACCAGGCAAACAATGGTTTATGATGAACGCTTATGTATTTTATTACAACCTTTAGCAGAGAATTTAGCTTTACTATTCCACAACCAAGTGGAACAGAGTGCAAATGGAATGGTTCCTGCTGCAGAAAACTCAGGCACATGTGTGCACTGTCGTTGTGTCTTTAGGCAAGACACTTCATCCACATTGCCTGGGCGCATGCGCACGCGGCGACCAGCAGCAGACTACAGTTGTAGAACGTGTAACTGCTGTAAACCAAATTGCCCTCCGAGGGACAAAATCAATAAAAAGTATTTAGTATTTAGTATTGTACTGTTCTCCTGGGGACCAGAGTAGTGCTTTTTTCAAGTTTTTGCTTCAAACAGGTCTACAAGATTCATTTTTCATGGAGGAGAAAATGATGCACGGACTCCATCTCCGGCTGTCATGGTACGCATGACACAGTCTCCATGCCCATCATCGCGCCGCACTGCCAGCATCTCCTCCGGAGATAATCTCTTACATAATTCAGGGATCACTGTTGGAGGAAAGTACTTTCTGTCGGACGGCACAGTTTGTTTATCAAAAGCCAGCAGCAGGATGAATTATGACGTGATGTTATATTAGACACATTTTCCTTTTGTGATGGATAATTTTTCTTCCTCAAATGTGGCACATAACCTCATCCAGGTTCACCGACTGCCTCTCAAAGCCACGCTGTCACATAAACACAGACACATTCGCTCATTGATGAGGTTCAAGTCGAGTATTGAATCAAGTGATATCAACCAGCTAACATCAACCGTATGGACATGATCATGCTTACTATAAGCGAGTACTAAAAATATAACCCAGACTACGCATGTAAAAAAAACACTAATAAGGGCTCCAGAATGCACCTCCATACTGTCTGCATCCAAGTCACTGAAAGTGTAGATATATGAACACAAATAAGACATTTACTCAGAACACTTTAATAAATCACATTTAAATAATACACTAGTCCTACATTTCACCGCATGTGAAGTCAAGGTTGTAGATTTTTTGGGGTATCTCAGGAGATAATAGTTAAAACCTTTAATGCATGTCAGACAAAACTTATAGCGCCACACGACCGATATGAGCTCCAAAGAGGAAGCGTAGAACTACAGTTCTGCTCATGGTTGGATGGGGATGTATCTCAACGTGTGATTGCACGTGTACTGAATTTGCACGTACATACGAGTGTGTGTGTCATGTCACTGTGTTTCTGCGTGTGAGAACAACGCGCCCTCTCAGAGCTTCTCAAATTGGATGAGCCCAAGGGGTTCGTAAGGGTTGGTAAAAATAGCCTCGGGGCTGATTAGGAGTGAGGCGGCAGGGGTATTTTAAAAACCGGCTCATTACAGCACCTGTAAGGCCCATCCTAAGTAGACCTTCTACAGAGCCAAGCTGCTCACATCTGCCAGGAGCTGATCACCAGGCTCGAGAGCTCCTCTCACGCATCCTCCTGGGGCGGGACATCACAACGCAAGACAACAACAATGGTGGGTAAAAAGTATGGCCTCAATACATCTAGCAATGCCCCCAAAAAAGTAAATTGATCTAAAATGGTATGCTGCTTGAATTACCATTCTCCATGTGGAGCAGGAATGTTTAACATCCAAGTTAAAAAAAACGAGCTTCATCAAATTTTAAGCCTCAATTATCCCCAATTGCTGTCACGGAGGCCTAAAAGGTACAAGTCGCGGGGAGTTCTACAACCGGCCGCATTCCCCATAAACCGAAATGAAAAACTGACACAGTCTAGAGGAAAGAAAAGACTTACAACTCCTTTAAAATAATAACACAAACAGCTCCATCATTGTTGATTAAAGTTGTCCTCTATAAAGGGCATACCAACTCCCCAAGAGTGGTCCTTGGCGCCGTTATTGAACCAGCAGTCTGTGGGGTCTGAAGAGGCAACGCCCCTCTGTCAAAGTACTGCTATGGAGCCTGACCCCTTTCGACTCCCATCCGCCCTCCTGCTGGGACAGTAAAACAAGCGACCCCCCCCCCCCCCATTGACAGGCTGTCTAGAAATGTGCTGTACTGAGGCCTGTCCCTAGATGCCTCTGGGGAGGGCGAGACAAACCGAGTAAATAGATCGCTGCTCCTATCACCGATTACAAATGTGAACAAGCAATTCGTGTCAGGCTGAAACTGTTTCCACACACCGACAGAATAATGCCAAACATCAATAGAGATGGAGTGTGTTTACTATGTTTGCTATAGCAACAACTCTTCAGTGATTCGTCCTCTGATGTTTGGACATCGGCTGATGTCAGATCTGCAAGGGAAATAGTTGGGTGTTTGATTCCTGAATTTGGCAAACAGCTGGTCTGGATCCAGTTCAGGATGTGGTCGACTATTCAGTGTTTCTGATTTTTGACAGCTCGCTTTTATTGTCGTTTTTATTTGTCACATCAATTATGTAGACATGCCGCCGCTGAAACCGCGGCTGAAGTGATATGATTGCGGAACCAGATGAGTGAAAATAGCACATTCTGACAAAATATTCTGAATTAAATTAGTATTTAATTTATAAATTTACAACCAAACTCCAGAGGTCTGCATTGTTTGATGCAAAAATAATATTATATTGAGCAGAATAGACTGTATATTTAGTCTTTAGAAACTATTAGAGCGTTACTTCCTTTGCACTAACGATCCTCTGCTCATCAGAAACTTGATGTGGCTCCATATGTGCTCACACATTCATGGAATATATGCCCAACACAAATCTACCAGTCATCATTTCAACGTGTGCATCCTTTCACCCTTCACAGGCATTGCAGTCACAGCTGTAGGCTCTCGTCTGATCCCGTTGTCCTCTTGTGTTATAACAGCTCTGAACCGGAGCCCCCAGAGAAAGGGGGCTCACCCATTGCGTGTTTTGACAGACTGAACTTGAAGACATCATGCCTGTGGTGTCCTGTTTGGGGTCGAAGACACACTGGAGGATCAAAAAGATCCACAACATATTTCACTTAGAGTTAATATTAGAACACTGGACGAGTGGTAACACGGTAGAGTGGTGTGACGAGTTATATTGTAGAACACACACCTTTATTACCCATATTTTTTAAATTTATGTTTTTTTTTGTCAATGTTTTATGCATTTAATTTGGAAAAAACAGAAAAGGTTGTAAAAAATATATAATTTGGAAAACACACGACAATCTCAGAATATATTCTGTTGCAAGTCCACCTCCGCTGGTGTTCTCTTCAACTATTTATTTTTTCCTTTAAACTCCTTATTTTATTGCACTTCTCTCTCTCTCTCTCTCTCTCTCTCTCTCTCGCTCTCTTTTTCTCTCCCGCTTGGAAAATAGCCATCTTGACCCGGTTTGTCAGGAACACACAAACATAATTCGTGATGTCTGCCGGCTGCCAGGCTTAGCCTGCCTCACTGGGGCTCCGGGTTTTGTGTGTACCACTGCTGAAACAATCATATGGTCCCAAGCCTTTTCCGGGTCACCATGAACAACGTGCAGCCCCCTCCTCTCTGCACCACCCCACCTCCTGCCTCACACTGGCTCTTCCTGCCTGGTTTTCGGAGGTCCTGAGAGGGGTCAGAATGGCCTGGCGTGCAATTGGGAGCCATACAGAGGATATTTATTATTTCATTTAAGTCCTCTCTTTGCTCCGGAGAGCAAAGAGGCCACTGATGTCTAAAAGAGGTTGAAGGATAGTTCACAAGGTGACCATGTGAACCGTTGGACCCCGAAGCAGGGCTGCGTGTGTGTGTGTCCTTTTTCATATTTTGTGTGAGTGTGTATGTCTATGTGAGGGAACATTGCGCTCTTAAAAAGGCCCCCTAAAGAGTTAAGCAACTATGAGTTTATGACAAGATAAATTCAGAAGAGCTTAGCGAATGAGCCGCCACACATGCACAGACGTGTCCATGGTCACATCTGTGCACAGCCTTTTAAGTAATTGCAATATATTATTTAATGTTGTTTGAAATGTTGTTCAGAGAAATACCAGATCAGTAAAACATGGCCTTATTTTGTCCATTATTCTCCTCTGAAATATCAGGCTTGAGAGCTTGACACAAGTTGACAGGTCAAGAGGGGTCAGATGATGTGAATGCTCTCAATGAGTTTTACGGTATTGCTCCATTTCATGTGTCCGTAAGCTCTGGCCGTGCAAACACGTCCCATCACGTGCAGAATGAAGAGAGAAGATGTAGGAAAAGCTGCGGTAGACATTGTCATTTGGAAGAGAAAATGAAGCTGAATAGTCCTTTGTAACCATCGATCAGTTCAGTAACCATTTTACAACTAAATGCATTGATCTAGCCTTCCATTCCATTTATAGTATTTAAGAGGAACATTTGCACACTACAAAAATCCCATCCAACACGTTGTCTCGATTTAAGCATCAAGCAGCAAAGACCTTCCTGTTAGGAAGCAGATCCTGAAGAGAGAGAAAAAAGATGTTCACAAACATTTACTAACATCACATGCACACAATCACATGTTTACATTTCAGCCGGTACTGTATGCGTCGAGTTTGGGATGCATCTCGAAACAAAGTGGTTTTGATTGTAATCAATGAGGTCGCTATGTTCCAACTATGTTTCAACATTTCAACCGTGTCCGTGATGCGTACATGAGTCATAGCCACAGACAAGAAAAATAAGAGCAAAGTTATAAACTGAAAAGTTACAGACTGCTTTTCTCCTTCTTTAATCTCAGCTCATATTCAAATCTCTTTAACAAGCTGCAGCCTGTCAGAAGGTCAGCTATTCCAGGCTCATGCTGTGCAGCCGCACATCGTTCAAAGTTCGAGAACAGTTCGCCAAGTTTCCAAAGTGTGTGACTTTTAAGGAAATGTGCATGAAATGGCATACGAGACATCTACGCATTTGATGTAAAGCTGCAGCCATGAATGCGTCCTTTGTTGAGGGAAACCTGTGTCTGTCATGTTAAGGTATTCCTATCATTTAAAAGCGTGTGAATGTTTGTATGAGCACTCGCATGGGTTTCTTCTCTTGTCTGTGTTTTTGTCTGCATGGTCCATTGTGTCTGCACACATGCATGTACTTCTTCATCATGTGTGTGTGTTTTTCAATGTAATCTTAGATTTAACCTGGTGGGGGACGTTTCAGTGTAGTCTGGCTAATATCAGCTTCTTCCCCAAAGCCAATTGGAAGTTGGCTCGGGAGCTGGAGCCCAACAAACCAAAGCAGCCCAAAGTCCTTGCATCATTATTGGGCTGAGGGAGGCAATAAAGCCAAATCTTTGGAGATTACGGCTGCTGCAGCCAGTGCACAAACCCATTACTTTCATTATTGTGCATGTGATCCTTTGTCAAACCAATATGACAGACGATGCACTACTGAGGTTGCATTTGAGCTCATATTGGGTTTCATTAATTGCAGATCCCTCTTACATTTATACATGACGTGAACTGTAGCAGCAAGTGCATGCTGCAGTTGTGGGACGATAAAAAAAAGTTGCCTCAAGTTTTAATTTCACATTTTTATGTGTCATCTTAGCTGCCTCAGTACTGAGATGTAACGACTGAAGGTATCTCCTAGTGGAACAAGACAGGGATGGATGCCATCTGTAACCAGTTGCCGCTGGGGAGGAATGAGATTAATGATTTTACAAACATGATGAATGGCTGAGCTCGGTGCTGACAGGCTCTGAGTGACATGGTACAGGTGTGCACCCTCCCAAATTCCAAAACTCTTAAACTGAAAACTCCACCATATCTGCCCTCCTCCCTTCTTCCAAAGGAAGCAAATGAGACAGCTGCCCTTCTCAGGTCTTTCTCTCCAGCCCGCCACGACGGCGTGACCCGCCTGAGGTCGTCAGGCGCCATGAGGCCGCTGACCCCTAGTAATAAACAGTTAGCAGGGCCTGTGAAGTCTGGCTGTCGCTGGTCACCAGCTGAATCCCCAGGCCTTTGCTGCTTGTTTTCTGCACTCAAGGAGAGAAATAGTTAAGCTGTCACACATCAGAGTAGAGAAGCAGCATTTTGTGGAACGCAGTACCAGTTGGTCTGATTGTAGAGAGGGAAAAGGGAAAATGGAAAATCAAAGGGCTGCAAAAACAGCTGCAGACAGGGTTCGGATTTCAAAATAAAGATGACGAGGACCAGGCCAGACTGTGGTCATTTGTGTGGGACCGACTGTCGAATGTTCACAGCCATTACAGACGGGCTGGTTTTCGAGTTCTGACACGATGTCACCTTTCACTAAGTTTTGCCATTGATATGGAGTCGCACCAAAACCAGGCGATGACTGAGAACATGCTAAAACTTTATTAATGCGCCTTGTCATTTCATTTATAGTCAGCGCTCAGAGCAAATATTCATGCGGTTTTGACTCCCTTTTAGCACCGACTGTAAAATGTCTTTATGGTCCGTCGGAAAGATTAGTTGACTGGCTGTTGCTTTCATTCATCCAGCCTTCATTAAAAAAAAAATGACAAAACAAATGCGTTCTCCTAAAGATTTACTTATGCCCTAATTAATCGGATAATTGTTCTGAGTAATCATGCTTATAAAATGGTTGCAACAGTTAAAAATACCCATTTCAATTTACAAAACCTCAGCTAAACTCTTGAAATTCCCTGTTTTTTTTGTTTTTATTTTAACGCTTTAGTATCACCTGTGAGAAAACAAAAGTTTAAATACTTCTAACTGAGAAAATGAATTTAAACAGTAAAAAGGTTTAAACAGTTTAAATATACATTTGCAACTAATTAATTATTTAATCCAGCACTAATTTAAAATTTTGATACACATAACATAAACTAACTTTTTTCAAGTTCATTCAAACGAATCTTGAGGATTAAACGATGTGAGTGGGGGGGGGAGGGGGGGGGGGGGTACTCCTGTACTTTTTACTGAGACTAGAGTCGAATACCAGCCTCATGGCCAAATCATTCCAGCCTGGAAATGGACAGCTCCCCTTGTTTTTAAATCTTTAACCGAGTCCTCACTTCCCTTTTAAATTTTAATTTAAAGAAGATTTCTATGTCAATTTGTACTGCACTTCGTCGCCAAACCTTTTGTTTCAAAATGTCTTAAGTTCAAAATGTTATGCATGAAGTCAAAATATCTCAATCACTGAAGTGCTGTGTTGTATTTTGAGTGTATTGAAGTTGCAAAATGAATTCAACCCTGAATGCCTCTCCACCATAAGAAACACGGCGGAGGCAGAATTCCAGTCTGAGGGATGTTTTCTATATCTGGTGGTGGTGACTTGTTTGAATGCAAAATATTCCTTAATGTACAAGGACTGAAAAATCATTTTTATAGAGTTGCTCCTTCCAAGTCTGAACAAGTACTGGGAATAAAATAAAATATGTTTTTTGTTTTTCAAAAAGATGAGTCACACAAGGCAGTCAGTCACCAGCTCTTGACCTCACAGAGAATGTTACTGACCAATATTGAGAAGCAGTTAAGAATTGAATTGCAAAGCTGTAAGAAGCTTTGAGACAACAAAGGGCTGTTTCTCTAAAAAATAAAGTAAAAACTATTTCATAGAGTCTACATTAAAAAAATGCTTGTAATATTTGATAATATTACTGTGGCTTAGTTCACTTGTACTTGTAAAATAAAATGAATATATGAATATATTTATTAGATAGAATGTTAGAGTACAAGTACAGTCACACAGTAGCATGTATTACAGTACAAATAAAGTCAAACATCCTGTCTAAGAGGAGCATTTCAAAAAAGCCCTTGCGGTCTTGTTTCCGTTGAATATGTAGTAATTTAATATAAAATATATATAACATAAAATTAACTTTAAAAAAATCTAGTTTTTGTTTGTTTCCAGAAAAAAAAAAAGAAAATCTATTTTTATCGCCTTGCACTATTTTAATTGGTAATGATCGTGAGCATGCAGAAATCTCAATTTCTCGTATGTGAGATGAAATTCTTGTAAAAATACAGTGTAGATGATCAGAAATGCCCCAACAACTCTTTGAAAGACAAAAAAAAAAAAGGTAGCGGTCACCTTGGATGTACCAGATCTCACCCTTCAATTTTCTTTTGCAATCACACAATCACGCAAAGACAGACACACACACACACACACACCTGCAAACACAAACACACTCGAGCTGAAACACGCTCTGAATCAAATACACTTTCTGCCTTACTTTGACACAGACACACACAGACACCCCCTGGGAGGCTTTACAGAGCACCCGCCTCAATGTCCAACCTCGCTGTTGCGCAGAGCTCATGAAATCTGGCTGTCATGCCTCTGCTTGACAAGTATCCTTGACAAAGCAAATCCCAATCTATATGCAGTGTGGAAGGCGGGGGACCCTGTCAATTGCTAATGCCAGGGACACTTTAGAGGTTGTTGCCCTCTCTGGCTATTTTCATAAGCCGTACATCTCCCTGGTAGTCCTGCTTGCGGGGCAATACTGAAGCAGGCCAGCTGGTGGCGGTCTTTACACTTGCTTCATCAATCACCCCCTTCTGCTTTCCTTCCCTCTGCCCTCTCTTGTTGTTATTCATTAAAGCGCCTCAGAATAATAAATCCCCAAGAAACTGGTAACATGTGATGAAGTCGTAGTTAATAATGTATACGCCCACCCTCCCCCAATCTTTTTATGCCCACTTCTCCCTCTGCCTCTCTTCCTTTAACTTTATCCCCATTCAGTGCCTTGCCACCACACAACTGCATGCTCCACCACACTCAATGCTCCCGTGCCCTTGTGGTGAAAGGGGTAAACATACATTAACATATTTATATCTTAAGCCCTGATCCGAAAAAAAATGTGACAACAACTCTGATGGAAATGGACTGATTTGAAAGCCTTGAGAACCCAACTCCTTTCACATTTATTGCCGCGCCTTAATTATGCTGTCGTAATGTGTCAGTGTGCCCCTCACATGCCCAAAGGCTGCTCGAGGACTGGTCACTTGGATGCTTTGGGTATTGCGGCAACACACACACACACATACACACGCACGCAGGAAGTTATGCACCATAATAATTCTAACTCAATCTGTGTGCTTTAACCGGAGCTGCATTCAAGCGCTGACTCTTGCATTGACCTCTTGCGTTCTGTGCCCCATGCAGAGCCCATCCGACTTTAAACTGAGTAAACAAACATGGGAGAAAAATGGACTTAAGCGATCCAGACAGCTTGATTTTCTCTGAAAGGAATCAAACTTGAATGACAATAATATCCCTGCACTATAATCAACATTATGGACTCAAGGGTTCACGGGGATTAGACCCAGGAGTCTTCTGTGCTCTGCGTCAGAACTCATACAAATTTCACAGATATAATTGTGATAGTCACTCAGTCACTCTGCGGTTGCAGGCTGTTTTCCCCCATTGAGAGGGACTTGAGGAAGATGCACTTCCTACAACACAAAGGGGAACAAAAGGGATGTTATTGTTCTGCATTGGCGGCTCAATTATTGAAGCACAGGAATCAATACCATAGCTCAAGAGTATATTTATAAGGAGCTGAGTAATGCATACTGCTCATGACACTGTCATAGGAAATGGAGGATTATACTGTATACACTGTGAAAGAAGCCGGCTCAGGAGAATCCAAATAGATTTAACTCAATTTAGGTCAGCCTGTCAAATTTCAAGGTGGGTTTTTCACTTATGGGCAGGAAAAGAGAATCTGGACAAAGTCTCTCTTTTGCTTATGCCAACTTCCCGTCTCTTTCTGGCATTTCTTCCGTTATTTGTCCTGGAAAGAAATTACTTTTGTTGCAGGATAAATTATTTTTTTCACAAACTGACTGTATCCTTCATGGTTCGCCCTCATTTTCTTTCAGTCTTCCTGTCTCTCATAAGCTCCAGATGCAAATGTGACCCTTCCCTATAAATAGCAGTCGCCAAAGGGTTTCTTCCAGGACTCAGCCACGGTTTCTTCACTGCACCAAAAATAACCAGGGGAGGGGACAGTGTGAGATCGCAGCGTGCCAATGCTGCCAGAATACAGTCGTCACAATTCAGCATAGAGATAAGTAAGAGAGGAGAATGAAGAAAAAAAAAAAGTTTTTTAAGTGATTCGCCAGCATGACCTGGTGCAGGCTCCTGATAGGACGCCTTCTTGTTGGTGCTCTGTCTTGATTGGCTGTTGGTTGCAGTATTCCGTAGCTTAGTGTGTATTTCCCTGATGGTTGAAGACACAAATTTAATGAATCTTACTGTCCATGGTGTCGGTAATAAGAAATTTACAATTAGTCTTTAAATGCTGGTCTTGTGTATTGAAGGATTATAAATACAGTGCCTCGCAGAGTTATTAGCACCTTTATGAGCTAAAAAAGAGGCAAATTGAGAAAATTGAGGACCTTGTATTCTATTGTTTGGTTGTGATTTCTTTGTGAATGCATCTTAAGTTACCTGTGCATGCAGTGCAGCAATGTGCTTTTGCTCTGAAAATGTGTGGAATACTTGTATCTGCTGGGCTCCTCAGTCACGCCTTCACTCGGGCATTATGAATTTGTTTCAGTGGGTTTTCAGGTATGTGGAGCAGCTCTGCTGTTAAATCTAATGGATGAATACATATTTTCAAGGTGTCATGATTCAGGGGAAGAATCTGAACAATCAGCAGCAGCAGCAGCTATCTGACCGTGACCAAAACAGGAATGTGGGTGGTTTGTGTGGACTGGCAGGTTTTCCGTTGCTCGTATGAAGCACTTAATTCAGTGTCTATTTTCAAAAAAAATATTTAAAGGGTTTGTGACCTTAGGTGTAAAAATCTAAATTATTGCACAGTAAGAATGCAGCTATGTTTGATGAAACAGAAAGAAATTACTTTCAACATGATAAAAAAAGCATTGAACATTTAATAGAAGCTTTAATCATTGTATTTTTCCAATAAAATCATAATTTTTCTACTTTTCAAATCAGTGGCAGCAGCAAAAAAAACAAAAAAAAACAACAACCACAAAATAAAAAAGATATTAAAAGCTTTAAAAAAGATACAGATATTTAAATTATTTTTACTAAATAATAATCATTCCGGTACATACATTTCTATCAATCTTCTATATCAAGTAATTACATTTTTTTTTATATAATGTTGAGAATAATTTCTCTTTCTGCTCACATCAACTCTCTTCACATACATTTTTAATTGTTAAAATTCAATTCAGTAATTTAGAAAACTTTAATTCTACAGCAATCGGGTGGGAATTTAAATTTGTCTCAATTTACACAAACCATTGCAGAATATCTGCAAACCATTACAGAATATCTGTAACATCTGACACAAACACCCACGGAAATTATTTTAATAAAGAGTGCCATCATATTGCAGGATTCACTGCAATTCAAATCACTGAAACGGCCATTGGATGATGGAAACATCTCTGAAGATAAATAAGCGAGCCAATTCTGTTTTCCCAAGTGAAGCGGAAGTTATTTAAAATCTATTAATGTGGTTTTAGTTTTGGTTTGGTTTATTCATACATTCAAATCTGTTTTAGGGTCCTAGAAAAGAACAAATGGAGATAGAGTCACTTCCATGAAAAACAATCAAATGAAGACGGGAAAAAAATCCCCCTATGCACACAAATCCATTTGGTTAATGCAGGCAGGACGCAGCCATGCACAGCTGAAACACTGACTATGCAGCACAGCCTAAATAAATGGCTGCTCCTTGTTACCTAATGTATGCATTTAAACCAACCTGAATCACATTCTCTGTGAATGATATCGCTGTTGAAAAAACACGAACACTTGTTCACAGGCTCAACCTTTCAGAGCCCGTGGTGGCTCTTCCCTGTCGAGACTTGAATTGTTTAAGTCTCACTCTGTCTCTCTCCCTGTCGGCTATTCCAACAACATTACACAGGCATGAGACCCATGTCGCCGAGGAGTCAAGCCGCCCGAGTCCAGAGACAAAGGCCTTTAATCCAGGGGTGTTTTCAAAGAAAGATGAGGGGGCAATGGAGTGCACACAAGTGCAGATTTTAGTCGAGCAGCTAAAGCTATGGTAAAATATTTGTAACCGGTAGAGCATGGATTCAGCTTCTGAAACAGCATGCTCCACTCCATGAGCCATTTGCAGGGTGTGTTTGAAATTGAATTTTGTCAAAGTGGGTTCATGCTCATTTAAAATATTTTGCCTGTAAGGAAAATCTAAACAATGAGAAATGCTTGGAATACAGAAGCCGTGTGTAGTAGAAGTTCTATTGATTTTATTAATATTAAATCATATAAATTATGATGTAATGAATAAAACATTATACTCACACTGTGAATGTAGCATTACTGCAAATAAATTATATTATATTGATTGTTATATTTATTGTCCATGTCATTTATTATAAATTTCATTTGATATATGTGTTCACTATCTGAACCAACTATGACTGTATAATGAAAATAATAACAAGCATAATTAAAGCAATAATAACTGTTAAATTTTGTGTTTTACAAGGACGCTAAACATGGAACGCAGAATTCATTCTGGCCTCGCTGTTTACCATTCGCCGGCTTTTGAAGCTCCATTAGGTGGTTTAGTGAGCTCCAGCTATGTTGCCTCACCGGACAGCTAATAACAGCCCCGCTGAAGGCTCTTTGAGAATGACTGATTGTACATTTGTGGGAAAAAGCCCAGCACCGAAAAAGAATTCCATTGTGACAGTTCCCATTCATCGAAACTGAGCCTTATTCTTTCCCTTTTCGACTTCCGTGCCATATTTGCAAGTGATGAAAATGAGATTGAGAACTCCAAAGGCTATCAGCCGTGAGGGGCGGGTGATATTTATCTCTTTAGGTCTGTTTACCTTTTTCACCTGCAAGAATATTAACAGGAATTCAACATTTACTGCTGCAGTAATCCCAGTGATTAAGACCTGCTGACAGTTGAAGGTAAAGTTAATTGTTACTCTGGGACCCAGGGTGGGTTGCCATATTAAAAACTGGCTCTGCACACAGAGCTGGCCGTGAAAGCAGACACAAGAGATGAGGTGAGATCAAAAGACTTCCCATTGAGGATCTCATCGCTACAGTGGTGCTGTTCATCTAGGGAGTGTGTGTGTGTGTGGTGCTGTATTAAAGACACACTCAGAAAGAGTGTGAGTTTACTATAGGTGGAAATAAAAATAAAACGTGACCTTCAGTTGGTTACATTAAGACATCACAACAGAGCATATATAAATATTTATACAAAAAAAAAATGGAAGAAGGCGTAATTGTAATTGCTCCGACTCTCAGGATCTTTATATTCTTCAAGGCTGCGATAGTTTCCTGATGTTTGTCTGTTAATTAAACTGATCGGTGAAGTGTATTGTGAAGAAGAAAAAAAAAGTTAACTAATTTGGATTTAGTTCAGAAAATTCACGTTAATATCTCAGAAGAAACAAGAACTGCGTTCGACGCACTTGACATTCACGTTATACAAAAATTAAAAAGTCCAACATACAAATGCAATAAAACCAAGCAAGAAAAGAAAAGCGAAATGACAAGTTGAATGGCATGAATGCAGGACCCACACAGCCGCACGGTGCATTCAGACTGCACATAAAAAAAAAGCACAACATCTTTCTTTTTTTTCCTCTCGCACACAATGTCCAATCAGATGCTCAGGTTGGGAGATGAAAATGCCACTTTTCCTGCAGGCAGCCCCAGGCATGTCATTAGGAGAGGAATTTGATGCCCTGTACAAGCGCTTGGAACTATCAGGTGCAGTAAAAGTGAAATCTCATCAGTTTTCCTCCAAATTTCCCCGTGTCCTTGACTCAAGTGTTCATGGGAGAAAGAGAGACAGTGGGCCTATAGGATTAGGCCTTTAGGTGTCACTGTACTTTCAAGAATCTGTCCAGCCCCCTCACACACTGCAACAAAATGGTGTCACGTCAGGCCATCTATTGTTCAAGAACGCTGGTTTTGGCTTTCAGTCTGTCGTGGCAATACAAAGATGGCCCTGTGCTCCACTGACTTCCCCTCTCCAGGGACGGGTGATTAATGGCTGAAGCAGAAACTTTGGAGCTGTTCACAAAATCAGATTTCTAACCGAGGAATCAATTGCTTGCCGTCTAAGTTTGACTGCCGTTGAGTTTTGTTGAACCCGATTTTTCAGTTAATTGTCTCTAGCTTCAGTTTTTCCACACAACAAATGCAACGGGGAGAGCTGCATGCAGACAACAAGTATGGTGTAAGGTGTAAAGTAAGGTGTAAATGCAACAGACTTAAAGCATATACTTGGTATAGCGTTCAGTTTCCACGCTCACACAGACAGGAGTACGAGTTTTTGAAAAAAGCAGATAAGAGGCAGAAAACAAGAGATGAAGAGATGATTTTTGAGACTCAACGTTACACATTTAACACTTTAAAAACACACCAGCTCCATAAATACATCCATAAGCAGTCTGTGGCTAACCAGACTTCTATTCAAAGAAAAAAAAAAGGTTTATAATGCTGAATGACTTGCTATTCAGATAATAACCTTTGTAGATGAGATGATTTCAAGCCTCTCTTCCTCCCTTTTTTCCCTTTTTCTGAACCCCCCCCCCGCCTCCACAGCAGGATTTTACCTCTCTATCAGCCAAGCGATCTGCCGTCTACGCTGCGTTTCAGATTAATCAGCCCAGCAATTGTTATGTTGTTAATATTCTGAAAACCCTCTGCCAAAGGCACACAACAGGCATAATCACAAGGCATAAACAACAGTATAGACAAACACAGCGAGACATAAAATCATGCTAATAAACACAGCACAGTCTATTTTGAGTCTTGGGGGGTGGTGGCAGACCTAGTTAAAGGAGGTCTCTTAAAAACACATTTGAGGGAGCAGCTCACTTTGAGGATCTATCACCTCAAGCAGGTGCTGTTGTTATGCGTCTTTCTTTCCTTGTTAGGGTTTGTATGGGACATTCTTTGTGTTGCTGAGAGCAGGGTGTGAGCTCAGAAATGGAGCTCAGGCACCCATAGGAGTCTCACTGGAGAGCTTTAAAAACATAACGAGGGGTCCAGGACGAGTTCTGGCAAGGACAGAAATGCACTGACATGCTTGATAAACAAACAAACCTCACATACCGCACCGCATTCAGATAGCTCTCCCCCAAACAATGTTAAGTACACAAATTAAATTGACTTTTTTTTTCCATCACAACTTACTTTTTTTTGGGGGGGGGTGGGGGGTGTTTGTTGTTGTTGCAGCAACACAGAAATGTTTTCATTATCACAGAAAAAGTGGAAAAAGCCCGTGGCATGTTTGGCCAAACGGCTCAGCTCGCTGAGTTGAAACTCTCACATGATTGAGGTAAAGGGAGGACATTTTTCTCCTCTGGATTTTAAAGGCTCTCTAAAACCTTCAGCAAAGACGACAAGGCAGCAGGCAAAAATAGTGCTTTTCTCGCACCCGCCCTCCTTTCCTATTTTATGCCTCTGCTGAAAATTAGCTGGAAGACAAAGAATGGACGTGTTGTGAAATGCCATGCTCGCTGTACTGGTGTGAATGGGTTTCCCGGTGCACAGCCTTCAAGGCATGACTGCACAGGTAATTAAAACTCATTTGGATTCTTGCTACATCTCTGCTGACAGGGGCTGTTTGGGGCGAGACTTCAGGAGACAAAGGCAGCTTGGCCCATTATGGTATGGGGCCAATGTCACTCTCTCTGTGGGAGAGAAAAGGGCAAGGAATTGAGGAAAAAAAGGATATTCAACAAGGTGTGTGTGTATGTGTGAGTTTAGGGGGCAGTGTGTTTAAGCAGCGATAGGCAGCAGCCTGTACAGGAGGCTTTGACCAACACTGAGGTGGGAAGTGGCGATAAACAGAGGAAAAAGACTGAGAGACAGGCCAAGCAGAGGCGGCAAGGGAATGGTAGAAGGCATAGAAAATGATCCTAAAATAAATAATCCCGAAGAAAGAAAAAAGGAAGGAGCGCAAAAAGTGTAGGGTTTCAAATCCTGAGCTCTCGACAGTGGCATGCCAGATGACCTTGGGCATGTCACGCTGCCATCTGTTCCCTCTGTCTGGCCTGTCAACAAACCTCTAACTCCAGTTAAAACATGACATACCAGCTTCCTTACACAGCAAGGGGCAGCCGTCATCACCCTGAGCGAACGAGATAGAGACGCAGACAGAGACAGAGAGAGAGAGAGAGAGAGAGAGAGAGAGAGTGGGGGGGTGGGGGCGAGAGAGGGGGCGAGAGAGGGGGCGAAGGAGATTCCGGAGAGGAATCACACCAGATGCGGGAAGGGAGAGATACTGTACGGACAAGAAAGGGAGTGACCTTTTCTCCAACGGCCGATCTTTATGAGCTGATATTGTTATCAATGTATTACTCCCCGGACGGCCACTGGCGCTACAATAATGCCATTGAACCGACAGTCCATCATTATAGTACAAAGAGGGGCACTAACACCAACATCCTACGGGGCATTGGGTTGCAGCCGATTACACTCATAAATGAGCACAGGTCTCATAAAATCATGTGGTAACTGCTTAGCAGTGCACAGGGTGATGGCTTTTGTTAGCAACAGCTCGAGCGCCACAGGATGCTGCGTGCTATGGTGTCCATAGCCGTAGCGCTGTCAGAGGTTTTACTTAATCATGCATCTATTCAACATATAAAATAGGAAGGAGTGGGGAGCAGTTATTGTTTAATATTTGGTTCAAGTCCCCAATTTTAGTTTGTATTTATTTCATTGTTTATAGCACTGTAAAACATTTTTTACAAAACTTTTACAAATTCCTTCTCTTCTGTTTAATCATTTCTATTATGAAAAATGAGCACTGCTGCATGCTAATTTTATTTGTATTTTATTTATTAAGAGACAATTAATGTCATTAAATATGTAGATTTAGCTCCTCTTACATAACAAAAAGCAGTCACAACTATCCTCTTTAGCTCAATAGCAGTTTATGTTCCCAATTATTGATTAAGCTATCCTGGGTAAGAAGTATGGGATATGTGAACTGAGTTGCATCTCTTACTGAGCACCAATAGCTTCTCAATACTCAACAAGAAGCAGTCTGTTTTGATTAGCCAATATTTCCTTCCCATGTCCATAAACACACATTTTGGGACTGTGGAGATTTTAAATGCAGGTTAATCATTACTGTGATTAAAGAAATATTCTCCCCGACCCCAAATATAATTTGCATGAATGCACAGATCAAACTATTTAATAAATTGATGGATTTAGCCCTTAGTCTTTTGGACTAAGTCCCTCAACATTCGTCTGCGGAAGGGTTTAGGTGAGCAGCGCCAGCTCATTAAATTCACACAGGTGTTTCATATGTGTGAGAGAGCAGGTGTATTAAAAGCAACGCGCTAAATGATCATGCTGTAATGAATATGGAGTAGGTTTGGACTGCTTCCTTTCTTTGGGGGACTCAAACAAGTGAAGCGAGGGACATGAACCTCCTCTGTGGGTCAAGGAAAAACCTTTCCAGAAAAAAAAGGAAATCAGGAAAAAGATTACAATAAAATAAAATCCCTTCTACTACAAGCTACTTAAATCCCTATTGCTTTCTTTTCGGAGGCAACATTTTATTTCCACCCTTAATGTATTCACTCTGTTTCTGACCAAAGCACTTTTACTCTCTTACTGCTGCCAAATGAGGTGAGGTGGCGGGCTGACATTAATGAACAACTTAACGGAAAGCATTGTGGGTCTGTGCCAATAGCCAGGAAGATAATGACACCTGCGAGGAAATTCCCTACCAATTATGAATGGAAAAATTACATTTAAGTCGCAGTCTCAAACATAGTGTCTCAGTGGCTTTCGCATTTCTCCTCCAATAACCTCATGCTCTCCACTGAGCAGCTGGACACATGCAGTCCTGACACATTGAGAATTAGGAGAAGTAATTCTACAAAGGCTTGCACTCTCCTCCTCATCCCTCAGTGTCCGATATGCACGGGAAGAGAGAGCCTGACCCATTCCTGACTCGGGGAAATTGCTGTGACCTCGCTGCACTTTTGGCAGGGAGCCAGACCTGGCACGCACATGCACTGGAGTAGCGGCAGACTCTTTTGACCCCAGGGACCTTTAGCTGGATTACGTCCTTCGGCCATTCACAGGCACACGTAGCTCCTGCCGTATGGATTGGATTACCCCTTAAGAGCAATGGCTGCCTCTGTTTTGCACCCTTTCCCCCATTTTCATCCTAAGGAGCTGAGGAATGCCCCAGTCATTAACACCAGCAGCCGGGTTGTACAAGCAACTGAAAGGTCTGCATGCGTATGGGTCATCCCAGAAACCTGGTGCTGTGAGAATATATTTGTATAATTTCCAAGCGTTACGGTGGATCAGGCCTTGTTTGTGCCTCAGCCCCAGGGCAGGAGTGGTCCACAGGTCACCTCAGAAAAAGAGGGAACTGGAGAATCAACGACTCAAACACACACACACACACACGAGAAAAAAGCTATGTGGACTTTACATTTGATGCCCATGCACATACAAAAACGAGCTTCACACTCAACAACATATTGCCATCTCTTTTATTAGCACTGCGTTTTCTTTTTTTTCCAAATGAACTTTAGAAAACTACAGTAATTTCCGTTATTTCATACATGCTATCCAGACCTGAAGATATTTTCAGTTTTACCTGTCAAAGCTCTGAAATGTCACAAACTGAGAAACCCACCCGCAAGTTTCTAATGAAAGCTGTTGATGGAATTTTCTGTGGATGATGCAGTTTCTGGAAAGATATATTGTTAAATAGATTTTCATAAATATAATCCAAGGAGGTTAGGGTCTGAGAAGCAAATTCCTCAATCCTGACCAAGTTAGAACAAGTCTTATTTGAATTGTTGCAAATCAGAAAAATTCAAACCTATATTTTCACCTTGTGAATGAAAAACAAAGTCATCAATCAGTATTTTCAATTCGCATCTAATGCCAAAATATATTATATTTGTATAAAATGTTTAGCCAGTGCGATTACTCTAAATTTAGTCCAAAAAAAAATCAAAAAGCTAATCTTCACCAGCTAAATATCATACCTGGGAATACAGCTGAATATGTTATTAAATATGCCACAGCATGTCATGAATTATTGTCAACATTTTAGAGTAATTAGTTTTAATTCTCAACTTCACTTTCACCTCCACACAGATTCAAGACAGAAGATTCCAAACACTGCCAACTAATTTTTGCCACCCTTGGAAAAACAACACCGCTGCCAGATCTAAAAAAATAAAATTAAAAAGAAAGAAAAAAATGGTAATACATCGACATCCTTCTAACACTGGGCAGACATACATCATTTTGAAATGGCAATCCATTTTGGCTAAGTGATGTCTCACAGCCAGTCACATTTGTCCGTGTGAAGCTGTGGGCCTATTGCTCGTCTCGGTGGCCGCTCACTCATGGTGAGGACAAACGACATTTTCCCTCTGGGCCAGAAACAGAGTTAGGAGCCAAACAGAAACTGTGCCTCCAGCTTCATGTGACCAAGGACATGCAGCAACATTTGTCTGTTTGTTTTTTAATTAAAAGGACTGCGTCAATGTTCCAACATTACAAGGGTTAGTTTACTTTTAGTGCGGTTTAAGGATATCCACAGCTATTTCCACTGGAACTGACTTTTGCCAAGGAACAATGAGACCCTCAGTTCATTTAGGTTGGTAAAATGTAACATATACTGTATAATCCCTCTGTTGCAATTTTCATCACTGCACATTGAAACCCTTATGCCGCAGACACCTTGGTTATTAGCGTGCCTTGCACAGGACAGGATATTGCATCGAGCCACATCTAACAGCCAAGTTATTTGAGTTGAGCAGCTGGGCATGCAGGTATTGTAATTTTAATTCCCTTCTCAATTCACATGTTCCTGCGCAGCGGCCTGTTGTCTTCTCAGACTCGTTTGAGGTAAAATAAAAATAAAAAGGAAAATGGTCCGTATGCTGAAACTATGAGGAATACAGAGTAGCAGCTGTTCTCACGCAGAATTTTGCTCAAATTATTAACCACTTGTGGAATTCTGCATTACGACTCTGCACATTTTCTTGAATATCTTCTATGAAAGTGACAAACCCATCACGTGCATATGCCTAGAATAAATGAAACAATCCTGCAGGTACCAGCGGAACATCTTTCTGCTGTGCAAGAATGCATTTTACAAATCATTACGAGGCACAGTTGAATTTACAACAGTGAACTTTTACAGTATTTCAAGAACTTGGAAGCATAACTTGCAAAAAAAAAAAAAATATCAGGATAATTCAAATGCATGATAGGCTCTGCTGCCATCACCACATTTGTGGAGTGAAAGCCCTCTCTTGTATCCACCATCTAAATGGCCATTAGCTGGACTAACCCAATTAGTGGAACAAGATCTAACACAGCCTTCCTGTCTTTCCATCACAGGAAACGGTAGAGGTTTGCTGCATTTCGATCAAATGCATGGTGATTAATGACTGTGCTCTCACTATGTTGACAGGCTGTAGCAGCTACAAAAAGCTCTGCAAAAGCGCTACACGTATTTGTCTGTATAACTGACACTTGAGTGAATAAATTGGGCAATAACTCCATCAGCAACCTGGGTACCTATAACCAAATATTCTCCCTAAGGAGTTCAATGCTGTCAGGTCCATGTTCCCTTATTAACATAAAACATCTGTGCATCAGGAATAATGACCAGGCTAAAAATATTAGAAACGCAGGAGCAAATTGTTTAAAGGTCGTCTTAATTATACGGATGGGCTGTTGAGCGTTCACGCTTGACAAGAAATAGAAACAAATGATGTAATGGCTGAACAAGGAAGCGCTGTTGGCCAGTAGATTTCTGGGCACCGCCACAGACACCTACTCAGAAAGATAGTTAAGTAATCTATTAGGAATATATTTTTTACAAAATATTTGACCCACATTTGGAAAGAGCGAAAAAGCCAAATGTTCAGTTTGAAGCAAGTGGGTGAGATTTATTAAATCCTCAGCAGGAGAGAGTCTATGTGGGTCATATTCTTGGCCCTAAACATGTTTTGTCTATTCGCAGCAGTAATGTGCTGCAGACATAATGATGTGCAAGACATTTTTGAATGTAGATAAATACATTTTTGAACATGACTTAAAGGCCTAAATACAGTTTAAAAATACAGTCAAATTTGAATGAACATTAATCACAACTTTGATTAATGCAAGAAAGTATTTCCCTATATTTGTTTTATTCAATAAACATAATAACTCTATATGAATGTGAGCAGACAGCAGTGAAAATCAACGTGTCTGAGTATATAATGTAGTGGCTACAATCCATCCCAGCTGGGCTCACTGCCACATAATACGCATGCAGTTAATGTCACCAAACTGAGCATAAATTGACATCTCTGAGACAACTGGCAAACAGTTAACATCAAAATACTGGACGTGTGGCACAGGTTGGGTTACAGCGTGTCATCTGCAACAAGCCTAATGAGCGCGCGATGCTGCTGCATAGCAGCTGTCAAAGTCTTGAAGTCTGGCTGAATGGATCGAACTGCAGACCCAACATGTAGAGTCCTTTACTTTGTCTTTACAATCACAGATGCTAGAAATCCAAATGGCATCAGAAACGCAGTTGCCACAGAGTGATGCCTTCCCTATGTCTAATGGTACTAGAGATCTCAGCTGCGCACCCAGTGTTGCTAACAACAGCGCAGAAGTCATCTCATTTTGTGTCAGTGGAGATTATGCTGACAATGCAGCATATTACAGTAATTGTAAATATTTTGTACAAACTACTCGACAGAAAAATCTTAATTCTCAATAAGGATTTTATTACAAAAAGCCATATCTGTGAAAGGTTCACAGACTTTCAAGGGTCCCATTTGTACTTGAAATGATGTGACGACAATATTGCTTCACATTGCACCCGGACATGTGTTTTTTTTTTCACTTTAACTTGTGTTTAAAAAATTTGAGTTGAATGCTTGCAAGAAATGCAAAAACATGTGTGATTCTTGTCTTGGTTGACAGCCCATCTCCTCACAGAGCAATGGCTGTTTTTACCATTCATTTTTTCATCCGAATGTGCAGCAAAGACGCTGGTGCATAAGAGATTCTCTTTATCCTAACTCTTTGTCTCTGCTAAGACCCTGATGATCCATCAGAGCACAACAAGACAGAAACAAGCAGGAAGCTGCACATTTTTCAAAACGGCGCCTGCAATAAAATGCTACGAGCGCACAACCAATCAGAAATATTCAGAGCTACAAACACCACCCCCAACGATTTTGTATTTTTGGAAAGCACATTCCTCAAGAAGGCATTTCAATTTAGTTTAGACCATGGTCCCAGTGGTGGAAACATGAGTCTCCCCAAAGGGTCCTATAATCCATAGAGAAAGCTCCACGCAAAGACGATATACATATGATATTTGCTAATGATATACATACAGACACAGATAACAAAGACTAACACTGGCTGGAATGAGAGGAAAACACCAGAACAACACAATAAGACCCAGAGTCAAAATGAGCAGAAGAACTGGAGGAAGAGAGCGAGGAAAAAAAGCTCCCGCTATCGACGATGTGTAGATAAATTATCCCCGTTTGAAAAAAAAAATAGAAAAGTTCGAAGTACTTATCAAGCCATAAATCTTGTGGCCAGGAATTAAAAAAAGTTGAGAAGAAATAACAAACACCAAACGTCATGCTGCTTTGAATGTCTGCCGTCTTCCCCCCACACCGCAGGAGTTCAAAAGAATAATAACTTTGCCCTCACTCATCACCACCCAGAGAAGCGTTAGGGCAGCTTGTAATATTGTTTTTCTTCTTCTTCTTTTTTTAATTAGTAACTGATCTGATCATTAAGGGCAGGAAAACTCAGCATAGCCATCTCGAACCAGGCAAGTAAATGAAGTAGCGACGACGTATAACCCTTATATTTGTCTGATGACACTTTGTAGCAGTGACACCAGACTACTTGCTGTGACCAGAAGGAAAATTCTACATTAATCGAGGAACATAGAGTGGAAAGGAAAATAAAAGCACGACGGGGTTATATTGAATTAAGTTATTCAAGATCAAAATATTGATTCTGTTTTCATTTAGAGTGTGAAGCATAGAAACGCAGGCTAATGTTTTTGTGTCGAAAGGTTAAAGCAGCTGTCTTAAGGTATCTCAAAAAAAATCCTTCATCCTTCTGAGAACGAGTAAGAAAAAAACAGCCCCGAGAATAAAGGAGGTTGAGTTAGGCTCAAGAGGGTTAAAAGACAGTTAGAACAAAAGCCAGAAGGGAAAAAGATGGAGGGGGAATAGATAAAGCGGCGGAGTAGTACTGCAAGGCTACTGATGGAGAACAGATGGAGGGAGCCGGAGATTGTGATTAGTAATACATGGGGACTGGGCCTCTGCAGTGCTTAGTGTTTAGCGTTGGCTGGCCCTGGGGCGGCGTCCTCAGCATACATCCCCCTTCCCTGGTACTGCCTTCACTGGCCAGAGACACCTACTAAGTCTACTTGCTTTTCCATCCGCTCAACTCGGAGCAACAATGAGACCATTTCTCAGCATTTACATTCTGGAATTAAACAATATGTCCCATTGGTATGAAAGTGTTCCTAAAGGAATTACACAGCTGGTCTCTTTGTTTATCTGCTCTATATTGCTGTCTGAAATGTATTTATGCTGTGAGATAATAATAATAATAATAATAAATAATAATAATATTTTTCCATGACTGATCCCAGTCCTGATCCTCCTGACAGCTTCAATTCAACCATCATTCAGCACAGCATAATTTCAGCAAAAGCTTCAGTCTGCGGAAATAGGGTAACTCGAGCTGCTCTAGATTGTAATCAAAGTGAAAATAATGAGTGCAGGACAAAGGCCGGTGTTATTACTCTAGCTGGCTTAAGATATCTGTCTCTTCATTTTTTCTGCTCTATTTCCATCTCCTTGTCCTCTTGCAGAGTTCTAGAAAAACAGAAACACACAGCTGAACAGAGGAGGCAAAACAAAAAATAAATAAAAGGAAAAAGGATGGATTGTGCGAGGCAAGATCAGTGATTGAGGGCTGAGCACAGGATGGCAGTAGTGGGGCAGCAGACCCTTATCGGCCCCCTCCATGCTCAGGGACTTTCAAATGAACTAATTCGCCTGAGGGGATTCTTCTCAGCTTATATAAGGAACTAGTAAGTTAAACATACATGCTTTACAGCTATTATGGTAAAGGTGTGTGTTAATGTGTGTGTGTATTTGTGCTCATGTGTCCTCATGGGTATGTGAGCATTTATGACCTGCTGGCCAGCCGACTGAGGCAAGCAGCAGGTCGTCAAAATGAGACGGCATCTGTTCCAGGAAATCCAGGCGGTGGCAGCTACTGAGACGAACTGGGACGGACACCACAGCCAGTGATGACATCAGTGTACGGTGGCCCCATTGGAGGTTTTCTGATTGTTTTTCTTTGCAATAATACAAACTAAATGGTATGTGACTGCAATTTGTAAATAAATATGGGGCCTACTGCAAATTTGGCATGCTGCAGCCCTTCCGTCTGTCATCATGCAAATCGCTTTGATATGTGACACAGAAAATTACAATAACATTTTAATATATCCAATGGATTTTTCCTTTGTGTTGTTTTTGTTTATGCTTTTTTTTTTGCCTTTCCAAAATTCCATTATTTATTTATTTGAAGTGGGTTTTTTGCCATCTTGTTTCCTTTGTTCTGCTAGCGTCACCAATATTATAAAAAACTATTTAAGTAATGAATTCCAGATCTGGAAATTTATGTTTATTTCAATATTTTACACAAAATACGCCAAAACATCACATTTTGATTCTTCAGAACCCTCTGTGCAGACATGCACTTTTTCCCTCAGAACTGCAATAGTGTGCTACAGGCACAGAGGCAGGTGCAAAACCAATGCAATACATTCTGTAATTTTCACACTCTCCCACTTGCCAAAAAATACTTGGACCCAGATTCCATGATTTGGCTGGAAGTTTTATTCCAATTTCCCCCCCCTACCAGCCACCAGCAGAGGACTCTGTTCATGCTGCATCCCTGTTTGGATGCAGCTCCCAGGAAATATCTTGAAGTAACTGGCAATGGAGTCACTTCAAACAGGCTCAGATCTATGGCACACTGCGATGTGAATTATGCTAGAAGAAGGCACGAGGGCAGCAATTACAAGACATGACTAAAGAGGAACAGCCGTGAAAACAAGAGGCCATGAAAAACCATCAAAGCCATTTTTATTCTCGATGTATTCTGTAGAAGGTTTCTCTGTTAGCAATTTATAATCAGGATATAAATGAGTGAATAATTACATCACTGTGTGGAAATTTGCATTAGACAGTTTGAGTCATTGATCTGTATATCTTTTAAATGTTTTTTTTTATATTAAAAAAAGAGAATAAAAACATCTAAAATGTCTTGGGTACATAACTGGAATTTAAGGGGCGTGTCCTATTCAGCATTAATTACATGAGCAACCCTCCTCGTCATGGACTGTAAAACATTTGGATGCCATCCTGTGTTGCTGAACCACTTTAGTCAGAGCCGCACAGGGTTACCGCTGAGTCTGATGAGGATGTCCATGCTGTTGCAATCATTCATTCAACCAATCCCATGCTTTTAATGGGCTTTAGGTCGGGGCTCATAACTGGGCTGCCCAGAACTCCCAGAAGGCCTCCACCAGCCAATGGTGCAATACAATCGTGTTGCCCCAGCTGTGGCATTCTTGTAGATGCAATTTTTACCCAATTGTCATGTTGTTGTTTTAACAAGGGAGTGGCCATTTGGTACTGGTATAATAAAGGTATTGTGTCTGTTTCTTTAAATATTGTGCATGTATTGTGTGTGATGACAGAACATTGTTGAGCATATCCAAACTACGTTAAATCTAATTATTACCAAACTAGCCTTACATGAACAATCAATTCTAAAATAGAGAAACACAATCAAAGAGTGGTGCATTTTTTAATTCTTATGCAGAGGCCAGACTAACCATAATAATCCACAGGAACTAATTTAAAGTAGGCAACTAGGCAATATTTTCACCTGTTTTATAGTATGTACCTGATAGTTTGTGAGCTACTGCATTCCCATCCTTTCCTTTTATAATGACATCTCTCCGATAGAGAATAGAGAAATCTTTTTACCTAGAAAATCGCAGGACCTCCACTTTAATTCATTTATTTTAGAGTTGAGCTGTGGGCTGTTGGTGATGTGAGGGGATTGGTATGCGTTTGGATGCTCCAGTGCCTGCAGGGGGCAGCGGAAATGTATTGATGGAATATAGAGGTCTTGACTCAAGCAATTTATAGGTCCCACTTTTTCCCCATCGGAGAAAAAAAAAGTCAAGCGAATCACAATAAGGGCTGCGGTGTGCAGAGTTTCCAGCTGGGTTCTTTCTCCATGCTTTTGTGAGGAGCGTCTGCACGGCAGGCAATATTTAGAAAATATACATTAAGTGACGTCAAAAAAAACTGAAAACGCAGACAGCAGCAATATGGTTGTTTTGGGATTTAATACAATTGTGTGTGATTAAATGAGTAAATAAAACAAGTCATAAAAGTTGCTTGTGTTAATGAGAGAAATATATAAGAAATAAAAAGAAGGAATTAAGGAATATTTACAGATCTTATATGTGAAAGTGTGTGCATTTGTGTGTACAGCATGTTTTTTACATCCACCTCTTTTCTATCAACCACTAACATAAAAAATACAGGTTATCCAAAACAGGATTCAGGAGTATCTGCCTTTTCACAGCATAAGCATTTTCCAACTGTAGAGTTTTACAACACATGGAAACCACTAAACATGGTATTCCACAATTAAATTACCGCTCTATTCCATAGTCGCTGGGAAGTTAATGGTTGGTTACATGCTACGGTTACATGCTATGTGACATATTTATTGTGCCAGTGCGTACACGACTGCAAGAAACACATCAATACTTTACAAGTAGTTGGTTGCCAAGCCACAGGTACAACACTATAAATTAAAAGTGATTTAAAAATTTGACCCACCGTAAAAATAAAGGCAATGTAAGGAAAAACTGAGCTGCTTAAAAATATTAGAGAGCATTCAATTCAAAGGATATATATAAAAAACAAATACAACCAATATTTTTGAATGTCTGATATGTGCAATGTTTCCACTCTCAATTACAAATGGCTTTTGTTTTTCATTTGTAAATTCACAAACCTTTCATTTGGACGACTGCAGCAGCTTGTGAGGACGGCCAGTGGGCCTCAATCAGCAGCGAGATTTGTTTTGCAGCATCCCAGTAATTAACTGATTGATAATTTCTGAGTTGCTTCCCCTTAATTACGGGGATGATTGTAAATGAACATGGTGAGCTTGTGAATTGGAAGCGACCTTCAGATCGCGAGACACCTCTCCAGATTTCTGTCGTGGCTGGTCTCCGCCCACATTCTGCTGTGGCTGCCCAAGTGACACTGAAGAAATCTCCTGCCTGGGCCCCTTACCACATTTATATGATCCTTTTGGATCTACAGCAAAACAAACAAAACATTTTATTTCATCGTTTAAAATTAATGTGCAATTATATTCCATTAAATTATTATTATTTTGTTCTAATTAGATTTATACATGTATTAATATTGCCACTTAATTCTACAACTAGAAAAGCACTCAGAGAGCACAGACCTCCACCAAGCAGCTCATTCCCCTCATAATTGGATTTACACCATCCACATAGTGAACGGGATCATCATCAAGAGGTTCTAAATTGTTCTTGATATTTTTATACACCAACCATGAAAAGTAAAAGTGCAATCGGAGTTGATGTGTATTTGTAACTGATTTTTGAATCCATGAATGGGGTTTTCAATGTTAGAATTGAAAGTTTTTTCCTGAACTCATTCTGGATCTGATCCAGATGAAATTCGGTGGTGAGATAGAGGTCTCACAACGAATCTCGATTTCCAGAAAATTAAACATCTTTGAACCTGTCTCATGGGACACTTTTATTTTATTTTCCAGTTTGAGTGCTTTATGGCAGACAAACTACATTTAAGGGTTGGGATTATAAGCAATATGATTTGACAAAGCAGTCCGAGGAGGTTGCAGGCTGTACATGAGCCAGACAGTGTCTCATGTACTCAAGAGTGACTCTGCCATGTGTCGGACTGTCCTGCAGCAGCTGCAATCAAGGCCTCGATGTCGGCCATTACTCCCAGTTGATGGGGGGGGGGGGGAGCGGAACATCCTCATTATGGCTGCCTGACAAAGATAAAGGCCAGTTAAACCTCAAGAACCGCTGAGCTATCCATGACCCAGTTGCTCACCTTCCTGTGACATCGCTTACAACATGGAGAGATGGGGGCAAAAAAACAAAAACAAAGATTGTATTCTCTACACACTCCTCACTAAGTGTTTCTGGCTAATCCCCATAAATGAAAAGCAGTTGAAAAGTCAACAGTGTTTGTAATAGCTGGTGATATAAATATCCATTTCAATTTTGTGGTACCTCTAAAGTATGGGGCCTCTTTTGTCTGGGGATTGTTCCCTGGCAAAGCGCCAGTGAGCTATGCTTGGATTTTCTTGTCTCTTTATTTCAACATTTCCTAGCAAGGTACATGAAATATCTTCTGATATACAGAGCTGAGGGGCAAACTAAGATTCAGACCAGAACACTGAAGCATGTGTATGCAATTCAGTTCTAAGTCCAGATGGAGTCACAATGGAGTTTTGTTTACTGTGTCATTAGCATTTATGCATGCTTTGGCAATGCCTCCACAATTGCAGCACAATCACATAATTTGTTTGCATGTGAAAGTGTTTTTCAAGAGTTGAGCATAGGGACATTTTCCAAATGACTGTTTATTGTCTGATACAGTGAGTCGAGAGCCAACCTATATGCTTTATCTTTTAAGATACAATGGTTGAGTTGAAGCAAGCAAGCGAGGATGTTGTGGTTATAGAACTTGCACAAGAGTGTTGTCAAATGGCTAAAATGAAAGAAATTGTGAAGTTGAAAAAATAATATTTACTTCCCAGATACCTCAGCTGGGTCAAAATGCATTAAAGTACACCTGTATCTCCTTGAGTTGCTGCCTCAATCTTGAAAATAAAAATAAAATAAAAATCTTACACTGTCTTTATTTATTCTTTGAGAGTCCAAGGAGCCATCCATCACTATTTTTCACGAAGCTTTACCACCCAAACTGCTCTTCAACATAGGAATGTGTTCTTCTGTGGGACCGGCTGGAGGCCTACGGCCTGTCAAAAAGCCTTTAAACCAAAGACATATTCCTCTTTATCTGTCAGGAAGGTATTCTAAACTTTTTCTTACCTGAATGGAAGCAAAGTTCAAACTTTTTTGTCTATTTGCGAAGTGTATCAAAATGAATGCAGTAAAAAACTAAAATGATATATTATTGAAACATAATCTGGTTCATTTAAATTATGCCAGAATAATATTCATAATTATTTATTATGCCAGAATAATATTCATAATTATTTATTATGCCAAAATATATATATTTTTAATTTCTTACCAGTTACCCTTAAAAACACACTTCATACCTAACTACACACTAATACACAACAGCACTGATGAGCTGAAAATGCTGATATTTATTCAAGACATTGTGGAAAAATAGATTTTATTTCAATGATAAATGAACGCAAAAACAAAAATAAACTTCATTTTGTATTCATAACATTAAATCCCACCAAAGCCTCAACATGCTCTCCTTTCAGCGTTAACAGAATAAACAGTAAATTATACATGAGAAGCAAGTTTGAACCTGACCCCTTAAAAAAACAGCCTAACCTGCAGGTCAGGCATCAGACAGCAATAACAGAATCTACCATCGGACCTTTCCTCGTCGTGTCAACAGAGATAATAAGGGCCTTGGTGGAGGGCATGACATTAACACATTCTGATACTGCAGCCAAACAAAAGCGGGGCCTCTGAGCGTCCCTGTCAAGAGCCGAAGAATAGAAATACAGTAGTTGAATAGCCATGCAGCCAAATCCAACACCACTGTGGCTCAAACAATCGGTGCTGTGCTAATCCTCCTTCATGGGGTCTGCATCCCCTGTCATGCCCAGCAGTGAACCATACTGAGATGCGGGGTCGGCGACTGACACGTTAACAATGATGGCGTCCTGGGCCACAGTTGGGGCTATATGCTCTGCACTGCTGTGCGTGGAATCTGCATTGCGGAGTATAAAAGAGATGAGCAATGTGTTAAACAAAAAGCTGCCCGGGTGCTCAGACCCCCGTCAAGAGGCTCGGTGTGGCCACCCATCATAAACCGTTGAGCTTAGCATTCGAGGCATGCAAACGGTTTGGCCACGCCCACCTCCTCTGCCAATCACCCCGTACGTCTCATGTTTGGGTTGAGCCTGCTTTGCTGTCCTCTGCTCTGCTCTGGTGGATCTGACAGCTGTTACCAGGGAAGGTTACTCACTGTGCGCATCCCCCTGTGCAGGCACACAATGACCCCGTAGCCCCGCCTGTCTAGCCAACCAGCTCTGAGGCGCCACGACCAACAGACAAGGTGAGGAAAACGAGCTGACAATGTCACCCGTCCGCCACTTGCATTTCACACCAGATAAGCACCTGAAGATGGCTCTTTTTCGCGCTATAACCGAGCTGACTGAAATACAGTGACACCATTTGTGTTTTTTCAAGCACATAGAAGGAAGGCTTGGAAAAATAGGTCAAACGCCACATAGATGGGGTTCAACTGAAAATGACTGCTGTAAAGAGCGTGGTCGTTTGAATGGAGGGCTGCAGTAGCGTTGAGCAGAGAAGGGTGGCGCTCTTACTATACTTAGATTTTTGAATTTCTTTATTTCTGTATGAATAGAAACAAAAACCGGTCATAGAATGAATGGTGAGCAAACAGACATTGATCTGAAGCCTATTAAACAGTTGCAGAGATGCATCCAGCATAAAGCAAAAATATGGAATATATTCCATCACACATCAAGGCAGTGTTTGCATGTGTGTTTTCCGATGTCAAGTATTTGTGAGTGGATGCTCACTAACGACCTTAAACATACGCCTTTTAACCACAAAGACATTCCCCTCAAAAGAAATAACATGCAGTTGCTGTCCTCTTTTTTTGTCAATGTAGTTTTATCTTGGATACAATAAAAAAAATATCACAAATGCCAATATTTCATTTCCTTGCATTGGATGATCTGGGTATGGTCTACTGCACACTTTATTATCCTGAATACATTTTATCTCAGCTAGCTCAAATTGTTTCTCGGGTAATACACTTACAATGATCCATCCTTTGTGGTGTCGACTGCCTCGTATTGCGTTTCTTGTTATTTACAGATATAGAAGATGTATTTATGGTATGTTATAGTAATTGATGTTTTTGTGCTACGCTGATGTGATATGCAGTTTGCCAATTGGAAAATAATGAGGGTAATAATGGCAAGCCACTCATTAAAATTCATCTGTTGAGCTTTTTTTTTTGCAGCTTGAGCGTGAGTAAAATGAC